>NW_026734308.1:600000-900000 GCF_949786415.1 Peromyscus eremicus
TGTGGACATTGTGAACACTACAGGTCTGTGCGCTTGGAAACAGCTGCACTGTAAATTGTACAGGTGTACAATTTTCTTCTTGAGGCTTTTTCATAAGCACTATTGAAATGAGTGACCATTACTTTTCCTTCTGCAGGAACTAACTGGCTGATTGAGATTGTCTGCTTGATTCAGACCAAGGGGGATCCCAATTGGATCCAATCTGTGCCTGTCTGGGACTGCTCACCCTGGATGGAGACTCAAAATGGATATAAAAAATTAATCAATAAGGAAGGACCACGCCTCATCAGCTCCCACCTTCCCTTCCATCTTTTCCCCAAGTCTTTCTTCAGTTCAAAGGCCAAGGTCAGTGTCCAGTGGTTGAGAAATCTTTGACCAAATGCTCTTTGAACTTCATCTACCTTGATGGGCCCTGGGGCTCTGGCAGAAATGGACTCCAATTGTGTAGGTTGTGGGTACAAACATGAGATTCTCATGCACTAAGTGGTGCAGATGTGTCTCCACCTCAGACTACATCAGAGCACCAGAATTTCAAGTACTACTCAGTGATCCTGGGCAGATAAATGAGAGAAAGTGAAATATCAACTAGAGCATTCAGGAACTACAGATACAGGTCAAGCAGAGGGCACACTCTAGTGTACAGTGGACATTACTGTTTTGCTGTCATCAAAGTCAATTAGCTAATCTTGATTCTACATATATCCCATGAGCAGTGTGTGAATCACCCCAGACACTGTTGCTCATAGGGGTAGCAGCCTGACCAGGCATCAGTGCTCTAATCATGGAGATTGTTCAGCAGTCATGGCTCATCTGTACCCACTGTGTTGCTGTATCTAGCTGTCCATTGAGATCAGTAGCCACAGGAATCCCCCACATCACTGATAGAGGATCTCTAGAAGGGATCAGAAATATCCAGGTTCTGAACTATCATAGTTTCTTGTTAGTAAGAAAGTTATTTTGAAGTCCCTGCACCACGGAGCCTGAAAATATTTTATGCTTAAACTACAAAGACAAACTTAGAAAAATTTCCTCTCTTGAAAATATCATGAGGAACTTGTAACCATTCAGTTATATGCATGTACATTATCAAGATTTAACATATACTTAGCTGGGAAACTTGAGGCCTAAAGAGTTGAATTCTAGAATAATGTCACAAAGTCAATTGACACAAAATATAAATTTCCTTTTATTAAAAATATTATTTATTTTTTATGAGTTTCTTTTATTGTTTGTGATTATAATATAATTACATACATCATTCCTCCTTCCTCCCTGCAAGTTTTCCTCCTTTCTCTCTTTCAAATTTGTAGTCTCTTTTTTCATTAATTGTTTTTACATCTGTATATGTATCTACATATTTCTCAATATTTAAATACTACCTGCTCAGTCTGTAAAATGTTATTTGTATGTATATTTTCAGGGCTGAGCATTTCGAATTGCATAACCAATTGTTATGCTTTTTTCCAGGGAAAGTCTATTTCTCCAATTCTTTGCATTTCTGAGTTGCCTGTAGGTCTTTGTGTTCACTATTGTGCAATGACACACTGGCTTTGAGCTCTGCACCATGATTGTTTCGAAAGTTATGTTTGGTAGTTAAAGTTATGGAAAACAATTAGGTTCTCATATTGCAGATAGATTTAGCACAGCATTCATCTCTGAGTATATAAGAGGTTCCTTCAAGGTGGATGGATTCTTTTTCACACTGTAAGACACTGATCTTTACAACTACAAAATCAGTCTTGTATTTTTGTTATTGTTGTTTTGTTTTTTACAGAATTAGTGACCTGAGTAAGTTTGCTGTTACATGTTTGTAAACTAAATAAAATTATAAAAGAGAATTCTGACTATAGATAGTTTGCACTTATGTGGATATTTTGTCCAAACCAAAATAATTAATGTTTTTAGAAACCTCATGGAGATTTGATTGACATTTTATATAAATTGTGCCAGTTAAAAGGTTTGGAATTACTATGTTGACCTTCATGTACATGTTTTTCTATTTAAGATGATCTATATGATCAGAAATCTCAGAGATGTTCTTGTGTCTGGTTATTTTTTCTGGAGTAAGACAAAATTTGTTAGGAGTCCAGAGTCAATGACAACTTATTTTGAATGGTTCCTCAAAGGAAATGGTGAGTGTCATATTAAATATGGGACTTGGGGGAGGCTCAGAGATATTTTTAATGACAAGGTGAGATATAGCTCCAGTTGGTCTTGAATTCTTTATAGCTAGGGACAATGTTGAAGCTCTGCTCCTCCTGCATCTAGTTCTAGAGTTCTAGTACTAAAAGCATCTACTACCATGTTCCCTCAATTTAATGCTGGGGCTCACACCCACAAGATTATGTATTTTATCTAACTCGGTTATGTCCCTAGTCTTTAGTATATTCTGTAGACTTCACTTGGCTCCATCTTATCTCTCTATATTCAATCAATTGTTGCTTCCACCTCTCATCACCATTTTGAACCTAATTGTGAAGTCTTCCTGTTTTCACACACCACTGAATAACAGGGCACAGCTACAGCTTGACACATAACACATTATCCTGGCAGCATTTGGATTAACTGGTCTTTCTAGTACTAAGGTAGGTATTATAATTGGTGGTATAGAGTAAGAAATGCCTCAAATAGACCTTGACATTTGAACACTTGTTTCCCACTTGATGGCACTGTTTCAGAAGATTTATGAGGCACAACCTTGCAGGAGGTCCATCACTGAGTGTGGACTTTGAGAAGTTTTAAAGTCTTTTTTAATTAAATTTATTCATTTGTTCTTTATCCTGACCAGTTTCCCCTCCCTCCTTTCCTCCAATTTGCTCTCTTCACCATCTTTTCCACCTCACCCCTCAATCCACTCCTCCTCTGTTTCTGTTCATAAAGGTGCAGGCCTCAGCATGAGTGTCAACAAAGCATGGTGTATCAAGTTCAGGTAGGGCTAAACTCTGCTACTTGTATTAAGGCTGGACAAGGCAACCCACTATGAGGAATAGGTTCCTAAAAGTCAGTCAAAGAAATAGGGATGGGCCCTGCTTCCATCACTAGGAGTCTCACAAGCAGATCAAGCTACATAACTGTCATACATATGTAGAGGCCCTAGGTCAGTTCCAGGCAGGATCTTTAGATATCAGTCCAAAGTCTGTGAGTTCCTATGAGTACATGTCATTTGTTTCTGTGGGTACCCTTGTGGTGACCGTGACCCACCTGGCTCATCCAATCCTTCCTCTGCCTCTTCAAAGGATTCCC
This sequence comes from Peromyscus eremicus, assembly GCF_949786415.1. Taxonomy (NCBI): domain Eukaryota; kingdom Metazoa; phylum Chordata; class Mammalia; order Rodentia; family Cricetidae; genus Peromyscus; species Peromyscus eremicus. Next base: position 603,244 of record NW_026734308.1, read on the forward strand.
TGAGCTAGGCCCAGTGCTTGGCTGTGGGGCTCTCTATGTGCTTCTTTTAGTCACTGGATGAAGGCTCTCAAATGACAATGTGGTAGTTACCAACCTGATTACAGGAGATGGCCAATTCAGGCTACCTATCCACTGTTGCTAATAGTCTTAGCTTGAGTCATCCTTGTAGATTCATGGGAGTTTCTTTTTCTAGGTATCTACTTCACCCCAAATGCCCACCATCAAGATGTTTCTTTCATTTCTCTTCCATTCCAACCATGTCCCCAAACTAATTTATCATGTTCCCATCCCAAGTCAACAAAGAGATCTCTTCTATTTTCCCTTCCCAGGGACATTGTGCATCGCCATCCTCTTTAGGCCATCCTTGTTACCTCGTCTCTATGGGGCAGTGGATTGTAGCATGGTTTTCTGAGAAATGTCCATATTGATTTCCAAAGTGACTGTACAAGTTTGCCCTACCACTAGCAGTGGAGGAGCATTCCCCTAAATCCACATCAAAGGTTAAGTTCTTAAGTCACTTCCAGTTCCTTGTCTCTGCTTCCAGCTTGTAGTTGAGATGACCTCTCAGCTTTCTGCTGCTATAGCCCTGCTTGAAGCTTATTGCCATTGCCTCTTTTCTCCCATCATTTATTCTTATCCCTCTTGAGTAATAAGCCAAACTTAATCTCTTTCTGCTTTCTTTAGTTTCCATTGTTCATGATATTTTGTCAAAGCAACAGAAAAATAAAAAATGTCCTTGTCTTCCTACCACATAACTCATTTGTGGATTCTCTTAGTCTTTTTTTATTGGCTTCCCATACACTGTCCTGACTGTCCACCATTTTGTTAAGACGCATCTTACTAAATATTGTAAATCCTATTTTCTTTATTATCTCAAAAGTATTTTCATAGGCATGAATTCTTAACACTTTGTATATAGTTTAACTTTTATTGAGTTACAATAATTATATATAGTAACCAGTTTCATGATAATATTTTAATACATGTGTGCAGGTATTTTTGATCAAAATAATGGCCCACTAACCTCTCTTCTCCTGTCCCCACTTTTGCTGATCCTTTCCCTCTTCCCAAGTAACTCTGCTTTCTACATCCATGTCCCTTTTCTACATGTGGGTGTTTGTGACCCAGTGAGGTCCATTGGGGTTTCTTACTGAAACACAGGGAAGGAGTCATTTATAGGAACATGGGTACCTCACAAGTAGCACCTATACTGAAAAAAAGAAAACACCTTTACCTCTACCAGCAACCACTAACTGCCTATAGACCGTGAAAGGAGGGCGTCTCATGGGCCCTGCCCCCTAATTACACTTGGCTGCTCATAAAGCCATGGAAAAGGGGTGGTTACTTGTGAGCACCTTTTCTCTCCTTGATAGAGTATTTTAGGGCCCAGTCTTGTGCAGTAATCCTGGATACTAAGAGTTAAAATGTACTATTGCCATGTCATGTCTGGACGACAATATTCCACATCATTCTACCACATAATTAAGCTTTTATATCATTTCCATACCTTCTTCCTCCATGTTTCTTAATGTTACATGGGGGCTCTAGATTATCTCATTTGGTGAGCACTGAAAGAGATACCTGTTCTCAGCATTTTGGTCGATTTTGAGTCTTCAAATCTACCACTGCACTGCAAGAAGAATCTTTTTTTTTAACCAAGCTGACAGTAGTGATATATAAGGAGAAACATAGCTATTTAGAAGAGAATTTGATGTGCACATCAAGTCCATTCAGCAGGAAAACAGTAAGCTTCAACACTAGGATATATTCCCTCCCCATCATGGATATTCAACCACATTGACTATACCACATTTGAACTCTTCTCAATCAGAAATTGATTGGTTACCCTGATACCACAATTATCATTATTGCACTAGTGGGCATATCTTGTAAGGCTGGTTGAAGTATAGATCACAGTGTCCACAGCTGAATATGACTGTTGATGAGAGTCTCCTATTATCAGACTGCATGACACTTTCTGGTACTATGAGAACTATTGAGCAGGAAGCCCATTCCTAGTGTGCTTTTTTATGTACTATGATAAGAATATGAGGGTGTGTTTTAAAATAGGGTCTTACCAACTAGTTTTAGGGGGTACTGACAAAAGCGCCAATTGCCTATATTATTTGGTTCCTCAGGCCTTTCTAGGCAACAAACTACTCCTAGGGAGGTATCCCAACACTAGCAGTGGAATTTTCATTTAGTAACCTATGACTTCTGGGAGCAGTTTTGTACCTTGACTTATCCTTGTTAATGTTTTTAATGAGCTTATAAACTGATGAGTTTCCATAAGGCATTGTCATATATTCTTGGTTTTGGTTAATTTTTATTTATTTATTTAATTATTTAATTATTTGTTTGTTTATTTTTTGAGATAGGGTTTCTCTGTGTAGCTTTGTGCCTTTCCTGGAACTCACACTATAGCCAAGGCTGGCCTCGAACTCACACAGATCCTACTGTCTCTACCTTCCAAGTGCTGGGATTAAAGGCATGCACCACCACTTCCCAGCAGTTTTGGTTAATTTTATCCCTTATCCACTCACCCCATCTTTACTTTAACCCACTCAGTCTCATATTCCCTCCCTTCACATTCATATCAGAGATATTCTGGAATTTCTCTTTCTTTAAGGTCTCTTTTTTCATGTTTCCCTTCTAATGGCCCCTTTCCAGTTTCCTGTACTTAACATGCACTTCAAGTTAAATACACTAAGAATTTGTCAAGGATCCTCATATGAGAGACAACATGAAATGGTTGTCTATCTGTGCTGGGGTTACCTCATTAAGTATATTTTTCAGTTCCATCTATTTTACTGAGAATTTCATCTTTGTAGCTGAATGAAATTTAATTGTGTATACATATTACAATTTCATTTTCTACTTTTCAGTTGATGGCATGTAAGGTGAACTTGCTTCCTAGCTATTGTGAGTAGAGCTGTAATGAACACAGATGTTCAAACACCTGTACAGTTGTACATACCTAAGTATATAGTAGACTATACCTAAACAGTTTGGTATGTAACTCAGAATCTATAGCTGGGTCATATGGAAGTTCTCTTTTCAGCTTTTTTTTAAGTAAACTCCACAGTGATTTCAGTAAGGATTGTGTCAGTTTGCACTCCCACCAACATTTTCTTTCCCCATATTTTCCTCTTAAAATTTTAAAAACTAAGCTTTATTATAAAGAACTTATAAATAAGTAAAAATAAGATAAATCCAAATTAATGAGACTCTAAGCTTATAAACTTAATAAATATAAATTGTATATAATACAGTTAGATTTGATACTCAAAGAGAAGCTGTTGAGAGTCACGTTGAATGTTCCACTTTAAATATCACTTATACTACACTCAATTTTCCATCATCAATACCAAATTCCATGACAAATTTTTAACTAGGAAAACAGTAGTCTTATATTCTCTTTGAACACTCTCATCCTCCTTTCTCACCCCCTTGTATTTGGATTTTTTTTCTCTTTGCCCCACACTTCAAACATTTGTTGTCATTTGATGTCTTTTTTCCTTTGTTTGTTTGTTTTTTTTTTTGAGATAGTGTTTCTCTGTGCAACTGTTCTAGCATCATTTGTTTTCTTGACAATAGCCATTCTGACTTGGGGTAAGATGAACTCTCTAATTAGTTTTATTTGTATTTTCCTGACAGCTAATGATGTTGAATATTTAAAACATTAAAAATGCACACAAGGCATTGTTTTCCTCATAGATACTAGGTACATATTGTCTGAGAGCATGTAGTTGACAAAGATTTTCTTCCATTTTGTATGTTGTATATTCACATGATTAATGGTTTCCTTTGTTTGGTAAAAGCCTTTTAATTTCATGAAGTCCCATTTGTTTATCTGACTTATTTTTCTGAGTGAGATGAGTATTATTTAGAAAGTCCTTAGCTATGATTCCATTTCAAAGAGGACTTCCTATCTTTTTCTCTACCACTTTCAGAGTTTTGGATCTTCTATTGAGGTTCTTGATCCATTTGGAAATGGGGTGAATGCACGTGTGTGTGTGTGCGCGTGTGTGCGTGCGTGTGTGTGTGTGTGTGTGTGTGTGTGTGTGTGCTAGGAGAGATTAAGATATAAATAAATTCTTCTACACATAGTAATCCAATTTTCAAAGCACCATTTACTAAAGATTTTGTCTTTAGTCCAATGAATATGTTTGACGTTTTGTCAAAAAATCAGTTGCCTACAGTTATCAGAACTTACATCTTGGTTTTCTGTTCGATTAATCTACATGTCTGTTTTGTATCAGTGCAGTGCTGTTTTTATTACTATATTGCTGTAGTATAGCTTGAAACAGGGTATCTTTTGGAAAATTGGTTGGATTATCTGTGCTTTCATAGGAATTTGTAACTGAACTTGTTCTTTGGGAATTTTATACCTTGTATAAATTACATGCTGATTATTGAAACCCTTCACCCTTTCTAATCACCCTGTCTGTACTAATTCGTTCCCTAAATTTCTCTTTGAAAACTTTATGTCTCTTTATTTATGATCCATTTAGTTTAATCATGATGAGGATCATCTGTGGGGCTGTGGGTTTTGTACTACCATTTGAAACCTAGTAGGTACAACAGTGGGACACAACTGAAGACAATGACTTCTTATCACCCAGAATTCTTCAGTATCCAGGACTTCAGCAGGGAGCAGTAAGTAGTGTCTCATGAGTGCCTTCCCCACCCATCATACATCATTGATGGGCCTGTCTTGTGCAAGCCCATTGCAAGCAGCCTCACTTGCTTTGAGATCATGCTGCAATTGCTCTGTCATGCCCACAGGTCAGCATTTTCCAGCTCTTCTATTTCTCTTTCCACATTCTATGTTCTTCTCACTCCCACTTCTGCAAAGGTCTCTAAGCCTTAAAGGGAAATGCATACCTTTCCATTTAGGAGTGAGCATCCTCCTAAAATTCTGTACAAATTTTAAATTTGTTCTTATTTTTGTGTATAATGACACTAAATTCATGGTTGGGATTATGTTAAATCTGGACATTGCAATTGGTAGGAGGGCCATTTACATATCACCAATCTTCTAGTCTGTGACCCTGGGAACATTTTCCATGGCCTACTGTCTACATCAGTTTCTGTCTTCATTGTGATGAAGTTCCCCTTAAAGAGGACTTTGAATATTTGGTACATTAATTACTTTTCTATTGATGTGATAAAACATCATTAACTAGACCACTTATTGAAGAAAAGGTTTGTTTGGAACTTATTGTTCTACAGAGGTGAGAGTTCATCATCACTATGGCAGGAAGCATGGCACCAGAAGGAAAAGCATGGCAGTCCAGTAACACCTGAGATCCCACATTTCAATCCACAAAAAGGAAGCATAAAACATTTGTAATGGTGCTACTCTGTTGAAAACTTAAATCCTACCTAGTGACATATTTCCTACTGCAAATTCACAACTCCTAATCCTCCCAAAACATCAAGCAACAGGGAAACAAATACTCAAACACCTGAAAATTATAGGGGACATACTTTTCAAGGCATCACCCTTGATTATATATATCCTAATGTATTTTCTTGAGGCAATAGTGAACAGACTTATTCCTATGGTTTAGTTCTCAGTTTATTTGTCTTTGGTACATAGTAAAGCTGTTGATGTTTGTATGATAATTTTATACCCAGTCACTTGTATAAAAGCCTTTATGTGATCTAAGTGTTTCCTGGTAAACTCTCAGCTCTCTTATTGATAGAATTGTGTGATCTGAATATAAAGGTACTTTGACTTCTTTTCTTATTTGTATCCCTTTTGTTTGTTCTTTTTGTCTTTTTCTTCTAACATAGCCTTTGGTACTACATTGAAAAAGAGTGGAAGAAGTATATATCCTTGTGCTCTTCCAGCTTTTACTGGAAATGCATTGGATTCCCCCCTAAGTAGGAATATTAACTATATTTCCTAACATAAGGCAAATATTATATTGAAATATATTTCTTCTATTCAAAATTCTTCAGGACTTTAGTCCTGAAGATTATGAACTTTATAAAAAAAAACCTTTTCTGTGTCTACACAGATTCCAATGTGTTTCCTGTTATTGAGTCCATTTATGCTATTTAATTTATATTTATTGATATTTGTACTTGATTATGATGAATGGTTACTTAAATATACATACATACATATACACACACATGCACATATATATGCACACACACACAATTGTGTGGTACAATTGAAATCAAGTGTGCAGGTGGAGAGTAGAGGCCAACTTACAGGAATGTGTTTTTTTCTTTTCATCATGTGGATTTAGGTCATCAGGTTTGGCAGCAAATAACCTTACCTGTTGAGCCATTTAACTGCTCTTTGATATATTCTCAGTTTTGGTTAGAAAGTATCTTGCTGAGAAGTTTTACATCTATGTTCATGATGGATTTTTTGTTGAATATTTGTCTGCTTTTTGTATCAAGATGATACTTTATAAAAGTACTTTGATGTTGTGCCATCTTTTCCTGCATTTATGGAACAGTTCAACAAGCTTTTGTCAAGTTTTCTGAGGGTCTGAGAAAATTCATCTGGACCTGATGGTTTGTTTTTTTTTTTTAATTTAGAGATTGTTTTAAGTACTTCTGCAAACTCATCGCTTGTTTCAGGCCCGAGTAGTTGTATAACATAATTTTTCATTGATTCTTTGGGAGTTTACCATCATTTACCCCAATCCCACTCATTTCCCTGGTCTTCCAAACCTGCCCTCCACCATTGTAACTTCCCCCTAAGAGAAAATAAAAAAATAAGAATTTTTTTTTTAAAAGTTGAGTATTGTTCTTTACTGAATACGATATCAAAAAAGGAAAAGATCTCCCATATTCATGGATCTGTAGGATAAACATAGTAAAAATGATCATCTTACCATAAGCAAGCTACAAATTCAACATAATTCTCATAGAAATTCTAACACAAATGTTTATAAAACTTGAAAGAACAATACTCAGTTTCATATGGAAAAACAAAAAGTCCAGGATAGCTAAAACAATCCTGTACAATAAAAAGAATGCCCAGAGAAATAACCATCCCTGAGTTCAAGCTCTACTACAGAGCTATAGTTCTGAAAAGTATTGGCTTAAAAATAGAAAGGTGGAACAGAGTAATTGAACCAAAGACCAAGTCATAAATCTACATACTGATGGACACTCACTCTTCAACAAAGAAGACAAAATTATACAAAGGAAAACAGAAAGCATCTTCAAAAATTGGTGCTGGTCTAACTGGATGTCGGCACATAGAAGAATGCAAACTGATCCATAGCTATCATCCCACACAAAACTTAAGACCAGGTGGATCGTAGACCTTGAAATAAATTAAGATATACTGTATTTGATAAAAGGAAAAATGGGGAACAGCCTTTAATGCATTAGCACAGGAGAAAACTCTTCCTAAACAGAACACTGATAGCACAGACATTAAGATTAACAACTAATAAACTGCATCTTTGCTTTATAAAAAATCTTCTGTAAAGCAAAGGACAGCATCAATATGGACAAATTTGCAGCCCCATCGATTGGAAAAAAGTTCAACAACTCCACATTTGACTTAGAGTTAATATTCAAATTATATAAAGAACTCAAAAAACTAGACACCAACAAACTAAATAATCCAAATTAAAAATGGATTTAAATAGAGAAATTTCCACAGAGAAAACAAAAATGCCTAAGAAATACTTAACAAAATGGGGGTTGGAGATTTAGCTCAGTGGTAGAGCACTTGCCTAGCAAGCACAAGGCCCTGGGTTTGGTCCTCAGCTCTGAAAAAAAAAAGACAAAATAACAAAATGTTCATCATCCTCAGTCATTAGGGAAATGCAAATTAAAATGACTCTCAGATTCTACCTTAATCAGTCAGAATGGCTAAGAAAAAAAAAACACAAGTAACAGCTCATGCTGGAGAGGAGGCAGTGTGAGAGGAACACTTCTCCACTGCTGGTGGGAGAGCAAACTTGTACAGCCACTTTGGAAACCAATGTGGAGGTTTCTCAGAAAACTGGGAATCAACCTACCCCAAGACCAAACTATACCACTCTTGGGCAAATAACAAGAATGTTCAATCAGACAATATGGATATTTGCTCAACTATGTTCATAGCAACTTTATTTGTAGTAGACAGAACCTGGAAACCTAGACGTCTCTCAACCAAGGAATGGATAAAGAAAATGTGGAACAATACTCAGCTGCTTAAAACAAGGACACTAGGTAATTTGAAAACAAATGGATGGAACTAGAAAAAAAATCAGCCTGAGTGAGGCAACCCAAACAGAGAAAGACAATCATGGTATGTACTCACTCATATGTGGATATTAGCTGTAAAATAAAGAATAATAGTGTTATGATCCACAGACCCAGAGAGACTAGGGAACAAGGAGGATTCATGGGGGGAGTGACACCCAGACATCCCTGTGAAAGGGAAATAGAAGAGATTTTGTGAGTGAACTGAGGGCAGTTGGGCATGGGAACGTGAGCAATCAGGTTGAGAGAGGGGATGAAGGGGGAGAGTTCTGAAAGAGACTCCTGGAAAGGGGTACATTTCAGGGTCAGATAAAAACTTGGCAAAAGGCATTGCCAAGAATCTCCAAAGAAGACTCCACCTTAGACTCCTAGCAATAGCAGATATGTAGTCTGAACTGTCCATCTCTTGTGATCAGATTGGTGCTAGCTCAATTGTCATCAGAGAGACTTCATCCAGCAACTGATAGAAATAAATGCAGATCCACAAGCAAATATTAGGTAGAGTTCAGAGAATCCTGCAGAAGAGGGGGAGAAAGAATTGTGGGAGCCACAAGGGTCAAGGACACAACATGAATACTCACAGAGTCAACCTGGGATCATAGGGACTCACAGAGTCTGAAATGCCAACCAGGGTGCCTACGTGGTACTGGTCTAGGCCCTCTGTACATGTGTTATAACTTTGTAGATTGGTGCTCTTGTAGGACTCCAAACAGTGGGAACACTGGCTATATCCAATTCTCTTACTGGCTTTTCAGACCCTACTCCACATACTGGGTCACCTTGCCCAGTTTTAATACATGGGGAAGTATTTAGTCTTACTGCAACTTGATATGCGATGGTTTGTTGATACTCATGGGAGACCTGCCCTTTCCTAAACAGAAATGGATGAAGAGTGGTTTGGAGGGTGGGAATAGAGGGGAGTTCGACTAGGGGAGATAATGGGAGAAGAGGTTAGAGCAGAAAATCGTGGCTGGAAAGTAAAATAAATACACAAATACATTTATTTTAAAAAGAAAAAGAAAAACAAACCGAAAATCAAACCATCTTGCCGATCCCTCTGGGCAATGACATGCTCCTCTGTCGGTGGCAGTCTTCTCTCATAACAGTCAAAACTGTTGTGTCCCCTATTCCAACATACTTGTACCACTTTGTTACTCCATCTTTTCCACCTCTCCATCACCTACTTGTTCATCATAATGGCATCAGGAACTGAGATTTGTCATGTAGAGACATGTTTTACTTGCCCAGACAGCTTTACTTGCAAATGTTTATTGCAATGAGCTTTTGGTCTCTGGCTTCTGCTACACCATCAATACTGACTCCCCTAGTCTCTCAGATATCCTACTGTTGCTCAGAGTCATGGAGATCCTGTGGCTATGCTTCTGCAGGACTGGCCCTTTCCACTTTCTCCACCTGATCATAGATAGGGTAAATATGGGGGTGAACCAACTCAAAGCCCTAAATCTGGGCCTGGGTGGTTGCTGAGTTATTCAGCACTGGTCTTTTCTATGCTGTCCTCCACCCCAGAGGTGGGGGCAGGGCCAGTCCTGACTATTTTTAACGTTCATATTATCTTATGTGTAGAAGTATTTTTCTTGTATGTCTGTGTTTGTTACATATGTGTCTGGTGACCATAGAGGCTGGGAGAAGGCATTGTGAGTTATCATGTGGGTAGTAGAAACTGAGTCCTTATTCTATAAAAGAACAGTGAATGCTTTTAACTGCTCAGCCTTCTCCCCATTCCTACTTGTTTACTTGTTCAAAATATCATCTTAGCTTAATTTTGGTAGTTTTTAATCTATGCAGAAATTCATCCATATGTTTTAGATTTTCCAGGTTGGTGGAATGTTCTTAAGGTAAACTCTAATAATTTTCTGAATTTCACTGGAGCTTGTCATAATGACTCCATTTTCAAGTCTTACTGTATGAACTTTGGCATTCATTCTTCCTTTGGTTAGTTTATCTAAAGTTTGTCAATATTGTTTATATTGTGAAAGAACCAAATCTACTTCATGACTCTGTGGTTTGTTTTGTTGTTGAGCTGTTTTCCTTTCACTAATTTCATTAACATCAGTGCTTTCTTTCCAGCTAATGATTTTGGTGTTTGATTTGTTACTTTTCTACAGCCCTAAGGTGAATAATTAACTAAATAATTGGACATCTCTTTAATTTCTTAGTTTAGGAACATTGACCTTTAAACATCTCTCTTAGGACTGTCTACATTGTGTCTCACAGATTAAAGTACAAAGGTTTTAATTTCCATTTTATTACAGGAGACTTTCTACTCTAGATTTCTTCAAGAAATCATTCATAATTGTGTTGTGAGTTGTTTGATGTCCATGAGTTTGTTTACCTTCTGGAATTTCTCCTGTTTGTATGTAGTTATCTCATTGTTGTCAGGTAGAATATAAGGAAATATTTCAGTTTCCTCATATTTGCTCAGATATTCTTTTTGTCCTGATATACGATCTATTTTAGAGAAAGTTCCATGGACTTCTGAGAACAAGAAGTACTCTGCAGTGTTTGGATAAAATATTCTATAGATATCTTTTAAGGCAATTTTATCTGTGATTTATTTCTGTCTACTCTCTAATGGGATGAAGGGTTAATTATTGCGAGTGAAACTACTATGACACCTAGTGATAGTCTGTGACTGTACATCTAATAGTATTTTCTGTATAGAACTGGATGCACGTGTGTGTGGAATTGTACAGTTCTCTCCATGAACTGTTTCCTTAATTAGTAGGAAGTAATATCATTTTTTCACTAGATTTACTTTCAAGTCTATTTTGTCAGATTAGATCAGCAACACTTGTTTGTTTTCTAGCTCCATTTGCCCTGAACACCTTTCTTCATCACCTCTTTGTAAGGTTATATCTCTCTTTTATGACAGAGTACAACAAATATATACTTCCTACTTTTTTATTCCAATCTCCTAGCCTGTGTTTTTTAATTGGGAATTGACATTAATATTCAGTTACTAGTGAAAGGTCCCTATTGATTACTGTCATTTTGATGATTTTGTCAAGGGACTCAAGCTGTTTCCTTGTTTAACTGTTGTTCTAGTTTGCTTTATAATTACTATGACAAAGTGCTCTTGTCAGAAACAATATAGGGAAAGAAAGTGTTTATCTGGCTTCCACTTTCAGGTCACAGTCTATCTATGGAAAGTGTCAGGGCAGTATCTCCAGAAAGAACTGAAGCAGAAACTATTTTACTAGTTTGTTTGCTAACTCATTCAGTGTTTCAGGCTAGGTTAGATTCTTTATACATCCCAGGACCAGCTGTGTATGCTGTGGGCCCTAACACATCAATCATCAATGAAGACAACAACTCAAACCCCTGGCCACAGGACAATCTGATAGGGACAATAGCTTAACTGAGACTTTCTCAGATAATTCTAGGTTGTGTCAATTTGACTGGTATTACTGGAGTTATCTCTAGTCCCGCCCAGGCCCTCAGCCACTTAGACCCACATAAATATGCAGATGCTTATATTATTTAAACTGTTTGGTCTAATGGCTTAGGCTTCTTGCTATCCAGTTCTTATATCTTGAATTAACCCATTTCTGTTAATCTATAAGTTGCCATGTGGCTTGTGGCTTACCGATACTTTACATCTTGCTTCTCATGGTGGAAGTGGCTGGAGACTCCTTTTTTAGCCTTCCTGTTCCCAGAATTCTCTTCTCTGCTTATCCTGCCTATACTGTACTTCTTGCCTGGCTACTGGCCAATCAGCATTTTATTTATCAGTCAATCAGAGCAACACATGTACAACATCCCAGCACTTCCCCTTTTCTTTTTTTCAAAAGGGAATGATTTAACTTTAACATAGTAAAATTACATATAACGGAACAATTATCAAGCAAGAATTACAGTTACAATATCTAGTCTATTTATAATATACAGTCTATTTGTATTTGGCAAAATTAAAGAAGATATTCTATGATATATTTGTGAATCTAAGGTTTCATATCTAACTTATCTTTTATCCTGACTAAGGATTTTATATCTAGTCTTCAACTATACCAAAGACCTCAGAAGGATATAATATTAACTGAGAAACAGGAGAAGGACACAAGCAACTTTCAGGAGTCTTGTGAGAGTATACAGAGACAGCTGGAAGCCTGGACAGTCATGTAAATTTAGAGCATCTGTCTTCAGCCCACAGGCCTAGAGACTCTCCGTCACTTCTCTCTGTGTCCTGTAGAATGTCTGGCAGTTTCCTCTGTGAAGTAGGTACCTTAAGGACCATTTTGCCAAGCAAAGTTCAGTGGTCACATTCCTAATGGTCCTGCATGTCCAGTTGATACATTTTTTCAAGTAGTCCAGGGAAGAACAGTTTCTTGCCCAAATGGCTATTTTTGCCAAGAAGAAGATAAACTCCATATGGAGTGTCTTCAATGCCCATCCTCCTCTCTGAAGTAAATCCAGTGTTGCCAGGAGCAGACATATCTGACTGTCCAGAAAGGTTAAATTTGTAAAACATTTTAAATGTCATATTCTGTAGGTCTTTGAAGTGTTTGAAAATTACCTATCTATCTGAAATATATCTATGTATACCTAGAAAACTTAACTAACATGGTTATACTTTTGAATATCACAGAAAACTAATTATTAATCTGTATTTCTTGATTATCCACTACAATTTAAATGAGTTACATAAACATAATACCTCCCACAAGAGTAGAAATACATAAACAGTGTAGCAAAAATAAGTTTAAACATGTATCAATAAACCAAAATCCATAGCAATGTAAAACATTTCTAAACAAGTTGTTGTTCTTTAAAAGTAGGTTCATTAATCTACCCTTTCATCTTATCATTATCTATATTATCCTCTTTTTCTTTAGAAAGAGATTTCATTTATAATCAACCTGCTTTATATAAAATATTGTTGTTTTTTTTTTGCCAATTTAAATAATTTTATTAGACATTCCATTTTCCACCTGTTTTATTAGACATTGCATTTTCCGTTTAGGATACAGTGCTTTATAAAGTGCAATGTTTATTTACTTCCTCTCCCTGTGCACATGTTCCGTGTTCAAGTATTGAGAATGCCCAGTAATTTATTGTAGCAGCCTAAATTTAAAACTGCTATGAAACTTGCTAAATTTGGGTCCTTCAATTGTTTCCCTGTGGAACAATGCTACACCTCTACTTGGATTGACTTAATCCACCTCTTCAATGGTGGGCCCTGAAGAAGCACCACCAGATGGAGGAGCTCCTCCACCAGGGAAGCCCCCAGGCATTCCTCCTGGCATGCCACCAGCACTCTGGTACAGCTTGGTAATGATGGGGTTGCAGACTTTCTCCAGTTCTTTCTGCTGGTGTTCAAACTCTTCCTTCTCTGCAGTCTGATTCTTATCCAGCCAGCTGATGATTTCATTACACTTGTCTAGAATCTTCTATTTGTCCTCATCATTGATCTTGCCTTGAAGTTTCTCATCTTCAACTGTTGCTTTCATGTTGAAAGCATAGGACTCCAATGAATTCTTGGAGGAAACCTTGTCTCTCTGCTTCTCGTCTTCAGCTTTGTACTTCTCAGCCTCCTGGACCATGCGCTCAATATCCTCCTTGCTCAAGCGGCCCTTGTCATTGGTGATGGTGATCTTGTTCTCCTTGCCTGTGCTCTTATCCACAGCAGAAACGTTGAGGATGCCATTGGCATCAATGTCAAAAGTGACTTCAATCTGAGGAACACCACGGGGTGCTGGAGGTATGCCTGTAAGTTCAAACTTTCCAAGCAGGTTGTTATCCTTGGTCATGGCTCTTTCACCTTCATACACCTGAATGAGCACACCAGGCTGGTTGTCAGAGTAGGTGGTGAAAGTCTGTGTCTGCTTGGTAGGGATGGTGGTATTGCGCTTGATGAGGACAGTCATGACTCCACCAGCAGTTTCAATACCAAGGGAGAGAGGAGTGACATCCAAGAGCAGCAAATCCTGAACATTCTCAGACTTGTCTCCAGACAGAATGGCGGCCTGGACAGCTGCACCATAAGCAACAGCTTCATCGGGGTTAACGCGGAGGCAGCTTTCGGGGGATTCGTGCGGTCTCGTCGCTAGCGCAGCACAGGCCTACACACGAGCAACCATGTCTAAGGGACCTGCAGTTGGCATCGATCTTGGCACCACCTACTCCTGTGTGGGTGTCTTCCAGCATGGGAAGGTGGAGATAATTGCCAATGACCAGGGTAACCGAACCACACCGAGCTACGTGGCTTTCACTGACACAGAACGACTAATTGGGGATGCCGCGAAGAATCAGGTTGCAATGAACCCCACCAACACAGTTTTTGATGCCAAACGTTTGATCGGACGTAGGTTTGATGATGCTGTTGTTCAGTCTGATATGAAGCACTGGCCTTTCATGGTGGTGAATGATGCAGGCAGGCCCAAGGTCCAAGTAGAATACAAAGGAGAGACAAAAAGTTTCTACCCAGAGGAGGTGTCCTCTATGGTTCTGACGAAGATGAAGGAAATTGCAGAAGCCTATCTTGGGAAGACTGTCACCAATGCTGTGGTCACTGTGCCAGCCTACTTCAATGACTCTCAGCGACAGGCAACAAAAGATGCTGGAACTATTGCCGGGCTCAATGTGCTTCGAATTATTAATGAACCAACTGCTGCTGCTATTGCTTATGGGTTAGATAAGAAGGTTGGAGCTGAAAGGAATGTGCTGATTTTTGACTTGGGAGGTGGTACTTTTGATGTGTCAATCCTCACTATTGAGGATGGAATTTTTGAAGTCAAATCAACAGCTGGAGACACCCACTTGGGTGGAGAAGACTTTGATAACCGAATGGTCAACCATTTCATTGCTGAGTTTAAGCGGAAGCACAAGAAGGACATCAGTGAGAACAAGAGAGCTGTCAGGCGTCTGCGTACTGCCTGTGAACGGGCTAAGCGTACCCTCTCCTCCAGCACCCAGGCCAGTATTGAGATTGATTCGCTCTATGAGGGAATCGACTTCTATACCTCCATTACCCGTGCTCGATTTGAAGAATTAAATGCTGACCTGTTCCGAGGCACTCTGGACCCTGTAGAAAAGGCCCTTCGAGATGCCAAACTAGACAAGTCACAGATCCATGACATTGTCCTGGTGGGTGGTTCTACCAGAATCCCCAAGATCCAGAAGCTTCTGCAAGACTTCTTCAATGGAAAAGAACTGAATAAAATATTGTTTTTTGTCTGTCCCACACCAGAGGGTTCTAATATGGGACAGAATAATCTCTCAGCATTTTTTTAGAAATATGCTTGGGTTTAGAGAAGGAGTGAGCCAATTCCATCTCCAAAGCCAGCCTGGTATATTTGGGAATTTGTGCATAGCTTCTCATACTACTTCCTGCTGAGTGAGAGTGCTATATTTCTTATCAGAACATAAAGAAAATTTTAAGATTATGGAGTAGTCCATGAGGCTGTATTGTGTGAGCCAGTTGCCTTGACACCATTCTGAATGTTGGATCATCTGGGCCATGGTGTCATCAGAGACGTTTCAGGGGGTCTTGGCTTGTTAAACCTGGTGTATCTTAATCTGGAACAAATCCATAACCCCTTGATTTCTGTGGAAACAAAAGCAGAACTTCCTTTCCAAAGCAACATATCCTTAGATCAAAATTTTGAAGTCAAGATACCTTTAATATATATAAATGCTTAATTTAGCAGTCTTTACAATCAAATGTCTTTCTGCAGTTAAAAATCTCAAAGAAGACACAATCTAGATTCTCTGTGTGATATCCATCTTAATGTGGCTTATTTTTTATATTACTTTTATTTTCTCTTAAAGACTTTATTTTCAAAACTATTTCTTTTTATAGCTGTATATATTCCTTTTTGTCTCTCTTCCAAGTCTACATATACTTTCATACCTACTGTAAACTGTCCAATCTGAATCTCTCTTATTGTGAATCTCTTGCTTTAAACTAAATCATTACTAAGACTGAAAGGGCAGCTGTGGCTGCTGGCTCCACTTTCCTCAGATTTCCAATTTGGTGGAACTATGTTTACCTCCAGCTTCTGAGGAACTATGTTAACTGCCTGACTCTGGGAGGCAGTGGGTCTATGCCTCTATCAAAGCAGCATATAACCCAGAAACCTCTCTCTCTCTCTCTCTCTCTCTCTCTCTCTCTCTCTCTCTCTCTCTCTCTCTCTCTCTCTCTCTCTCTCTGTGTGTGTGTGTGTGTGTGTGTGTGTGTGTGTGTGTGTGTGTGTGTTTGTGTGTGTGTGTGTACTAGCAAAGACCAAATCCCCCATGGAGCATAGTACACAGCTTGGAGACACCTCTGTGTAATGTGGCATAGGTCAAGCTTGCTCGCCACAAACCCGCCATAGAGTAGCGCAAGCAAGCAGGCTGTGGCTAATTTGAGAGAGACAATCAGGAAGCTGTTTTTAGCTTTGTTTAGAATTGCTTATTAAATATTCTCAGGTTTCAGGTGGAAACTCAAGCTGTTGTGTGCCATTTGTTGCTGGAATTGTCTCTAGTCCTGCCTGGACCTGCAGCCTATTAGACACAAATAAACACACAGACACTATATTATTTAAACTTTTTGGCCAATGGCTCAGGCTTCTTGTTATCCAGTTGTTATATCTTAAATTAACCCATTTTTATTAATCTATAAGTTGCCATGTGGCTCATGGCTTACTGGTACTTTACTGGTACTGTCCCATATTAGAGACTGGTAAAGCAATCTTGTGTGTATTGCAGTCTTATGGACATATCTGTTTTTCACTTCAGTCTGAAGGGCTCCCATAAATATATTTTGTAAAGCTGTGTGGATGGGCATAAATACATTTTGCATAATTTTTGCATGTAAAATTTTATTTCTCCTTGAGTGACCCGTCCCGCGGGCCACGTTATTTGATGAGACCCGAGGAGGCACCTCCTGAAAGATCAATGGGGGTGAGAGAGAAAGGAGACCAGGCGCATAAAGGAAGACAAAGTCAGTCTGAGTTGCGTCAAGGTCTCGTTTATTGCAAGGGGAATCGGGTTTATATATGCTAGGAGCTAGGAGAAGTAGATAGGGGTATGGAAAGTTACTAGGAGGAAGTTAGGGTAAGGTAGGGTTCAGGGAAAGGTCTCTTTGTTCCAGGGCCTGATCAACGGACCATACAGCAAACCATTATGTTTCAGGGAGTAGATCAAAAGGTACATACTGTGGTCTTGTTGAAAAATGGTTGCTATTGAAACTGTTAACGGAAGATTGGGTACACTGCTTTTTCCCATGAGAATCAGTTAGGCTACTTGGCTCCTGACAATTCCCCCTTCTTTCTATAAAATGGCCAAAGCAGGCTTTGGTCATAAATTGAGAGGGCCCCTGTCTTAGGCTATATGGGGTGCAGTCCTGTCTGGCAACGTGCCATGTTGAGCCGGTCTCTGGCGACCTCTGTACGTTGTGCTCCCAGCACAGGCCCCATACTATTCCCGTCATTGAGTACCCTCTAGCTTTTAGTTATAGGGGTTTTTAGGTTCGTAGGCCACTGAACCTGAGCCTTTCACCTGTTTCAATAGTTTCCTCTCGAGTTTCTGTCCGATGGTAATGTACTGAAACAGTTTTTGATAGGGCCGAATCGATCTGATTTTTGATGAATTGTGTTAGTCGTTGAAAAGCCCAAGGACCAAAGGTGAGGAGGAGAAGGAAAATGATCAAGGGGGCCAGGAGGGTGGGGATCAGAGTAGAAAGCCAAGGGGACCCCTTTAGCCAGCCCTCAAACCCATTGTTTTGATTTTCAAAATCACGTTTTCTTTGTGCTAATCTTTCTCTTAGTTTCTCCATTGATTCTCTAACTACCCCAGTGTGATCGGCATAAAAGCAGCATTCTTCCTTCAAGGCTGCACATAACCCTCCCTCCTTTAAAAATAGTAAATCCAGACCTCTTCTATTTTGTAACACAACCTCAGAGAGCGAGGTTAAAGACTTCTCCAGGGCAGAAATGGATCTTTCTATGGCCTCTAGGTCAGTAGTCATAGCCATTTGTAACTGCATAAGGTGGTTGCTCTGCACGAGGGCAGCAGTTCCTGTACCAACTCCTGCAGCAATGCCTCCAATACTTAACAATAGGGCAATAGTCATAGACACAGGTTCTCGAGTGTATCTGCCTCTCTGCTCAAAGAATTCCATCACTGAGCTTTCTTGATGATAAGTGACACGAGGCCATAACTGGACCATCACACAAAATTCATGGGAATCATCAAATATCTGAGCAGATATGCAAGGGGTCAATCCTGTGTTACAGGCCCAGTAGGACCCGTTGGGTGCTTCAAGATAATAGCTCCCTTTATAGGGTGTCAGAGTTTGTTTACAGAGGTGACTATGGGTTGATGGAATCTTGCCCAGACAAGAACCTTGTCCTGAGACTTCAGGGAGTGTTAGTTTATGTGGCTTAATCTGACACCTATTGCTCGGGGAAGTAAGGTTATTGGCAGTAGACTGAAAGGCAATTCCTTCATAATAAGGGGGACTGGAGGTAAGGCAGAGCCAGCAACCCAAGGTTCTGTTTGGATTTGTGGCATTTAGGGCCAGATAAGCTCCCTGGACCAAATTAAACAATCTATCTCCTATTCCTCCAAAAGGAGTAAGGAGAGTGCCATTACTGGAACCTACAATGGTAGTCACGGTGCCTGTATGGTAGGGAAAGGGACGAGGATGAGGTGAGGGGGAAGGAGGTGATGGCACCTTTTCATGATTGGAGGGAACTTTTTGGTCAGAGAGAACTATATTGGGTCCTACCGACTGTGGGTACAGGTTTTCTATTGTTAGCAAGATCTTGAAAATGACTCCTTTATCTGTACCATCAAGATACCAGCGGAGTCCCCATGTTTTTCCTGAGGGCCATTCTCGATTCGCCCTACCCTGAGGGGTGAAGGTTATGTTTAAAGGTAATGATAGCCCTGGATTATAGGCTGTCCCAGTATAGGAGCTAAAGCAAAAATGTTTATTTGTGCTAGGCTTACTGTATCCCCTTGTAACTGAAATAAGGTCCCAAGATGAAGTTGGTTCCCAGTAAGCTGCCCCTGTAGTTTCACAACCCCATCGAGCACAAAAGAAGGTCTCGAATCCCCAACATCTAGCAGCCATGGCTCGGCTTCTACCATCCTTAGGGCAGACATAAAAGTCAGATTGTGCTAACCTACAATGAGCTGTAGGACTAACACAGCCTGGGGCAGTCATCACAGCAGGGTCATTATCATGGAATGTCCCACAAGGGCTTGTCCAAGTGGTTTTAGGACTGTGAGGAAATTGATTGCAGTTTGGAATCGTTTGAACCCCTGTACCATTTAACTGGTGTTGGCCAATAGTAGGTATATCCCAAGAATCCACTCCTGCAGCCAGCTGGCAGAAGTCAGGAGTGAGTGATGGTCACCAGGAATAGGGAGCATGGTTTGTAGTAACCTTCCAGACCTCCTCCCCTGTTACTGTGAAAATTCGCCAGGTAAGCTTTTTAATAGCATGGGGGCTTTCCTTGGAGATGCAGGAGAGGGGAAGGGGGAAGAGTAGTAAGCAAATGATGAAGCAGGGGTTGGTTTTCCAAGGCTCGCGATGAACAGGTCCTGCTATTGAGATGTCCGTGGCTCCCTTTATTTTCCAAGCCGGAGGCATTTCTGAAAGAAAAAGAGAGAATTTTTGTCTCAGGGTTGTGTCCTGGACATAACAGTTATTTTTTCCTTAATCTAGGGAGGCAATCTGTGTAGAGTAAGGCTTAATCAGTCTTTCTGGTAGCCAACGAGCCCCATTTTCCTTGGAGTCATAAATACATGCAGACCCCTTTCCCCAGATTATAACTGGATCAGGACCATCCCATATTCCAGTTATTGGATCTTTCCAAAGGGCCTGCGCATATCCTTGTTTGGTTTCTGGGTGCCAGTGTTGCTCAGCCGCAGATTTTCCAAAAGCGTCCAATGTCAGAAAATTTAATACGAATAGGGCGTGAGAAAGCAGAGCTTTGTGGTTTCCCTTAAGGGGAAATAATGTCTCTTGTGAGCTGAGTTTATTAAGAGTATTTTTTAAAGTTTGGTGAGCTCTCTCCATGATACCTTGACCTTGAGGGTTATAGGATATTCCAGTGATGTGTTTAATTCCTAATTGTAAACAAAATTGTCTGAATTTGCTACTAGTATATCCTGGACCATTATCAGTTTTTATACATTTCGGCTGACCTAGCACTGTGAAGACATGTAACATATGATTGATAACATCTTTGGTGGCTTCTCCACTATGAGCAGAGGCACAAATAAATCCACTGAAGGTATCTACAGTAACATGTATAAACTTTAATTTGCCAAAAGAAGGAACATGGGTGACATCCATCTGCCATAGTTGTCCAGGTATAAGCCCTCTGGGGTTTACTCCATAATGAGGTTCAGGTAAGAGCATCAGGCAATTTTTACAGTTTTTTACAATTTCCCTAGCCTGTTCTCTAGTAATTGAGAACCTTAGTCTCAAAGTTTGAGCATTGAGGTGATGAAGGCGGTGCACCTCACGAGCAGCTGCTACCTGATCATGTTCCAAGTGAGAAATCAAGATAGAACGTGTAGCAGAATTGGCAAGTTCATTTCCCTGAGCTAGGGGTCCAGGTAGGCCTGTGTGGGCACGAATATGGCCAACATAAAAGGGTAGCGACCTTTGTCGTATTCATTTTTGTAATTCAGAAAACATTTGAAAGGTGGGAGTAATGGGTTGGATTATTGAGACCATTTCTAAAGCCTGTAAAGCCCCTACCACATATCTACTGTCTGAATACAAATTAAAGGAGCAATCTTCAAAACCTTTAAAGACAGCAAGGGCAGCATATAGCTCCACCAGCTGAGCTGACTTGAAAGGGGTTGTCATAACATTCTTTTGGCCATTGAGGACATAAGCAGCTTTACCATTATTTGACCCATCTATGAAAAGCACAGGGGAGTCCGGGATGGGCTCCATTCGGGTATTTTTAAGAAAAACAAAAGAAGTAAGGGAGAAGAATTGTAGGAGTTTATTGCTGGGCATTTGTGTATCAAGTTTCCCTTCATAGGTGCAGACAAGAATGGCCCAGTCAGGACTATGGGTGCATAACCATTCAAGTTGCTCTTTATCATATGGCATAACAATAATATCAGGGTCATGTCCAAAGTATCGAGTGGAGGCTTTTATTCCTAACATTATTGATTGGCAAACCAGGGAAGGATAAGTAGGAAGGATTTTTCTTTTAGTAATAGGAAGATGTACCCACAGTAAAGGTACGGACTCTTGCCAAAGCAGGCCTGTAGGGGCAAAATCTGTAGAAAAAATGATCAAATACAATGGGAGAGTTGGGTCAAAATATCCCGTGTGTTGTTGAGTGATGGCTGTTTCAACCTTTTGTAACACCCTCTCTGCCTCCACAGTAAGGTATCTAGGGGATTGAGGGTCGGAGTCTCCTTTGAGGATATCCTCAAGGGGGCGTAACTCTCCCTTGGTTATTTTTAAATAGGGTCGCAGCCAATTGATATCCCCTAAAAGCTTTTGAAAATCATTGAGACAACGAAGTGTATCTTTTCTAATCTGGATTTTTTTGTGTATAGAGGAGGTCCGGGTGTAACTCGAACCCTAAAAACAGGAAGGGGTATTGGGTTTGTATCTTCTCTGGAGCTATATGAAATCCTCGGTCCTGAAGTGTGATAATTATCTTTTGAGCTACATTTTGTGTTTTTTCTACAGATTTCCCTGCTATTAACAAATCATCCATATAATGTATAATATAAACTTCGGGGTATTAGACCCTCACTGGATCGATAGACTGAGCTACATACTTTTGACATAGCATAGGGGAATTGGCCATTCCTTGGGAGTCATTGCTAGGAGCTGGGGAGCTTGGAGTCTCTGTTTGCTATAGTAAGCTTTTTATCAAATAATGTAAATGCCATATTTACCAGATCTTTGACAGGTTTGAGGACCATTATCTATTAAATGTATCTGAGCCAAACAAATCTAGGCCCAATCTTAAAAATATCTCTAAATTTGGTAACAATAACCAGGCCAATTTGTTCTCCTATAAATATATTAGTCAAATATACCTCTCAGTTTTTTTATTTAAATAGAACAGTTTATGTTTTAAACTAGTATCTGAATAGCCAGATGACCAGTATTAACTTGTATTTCTTAACACAAAGGACATGCAAACTCAGACATTCAAAACCAAACATACATGTGGCCACATTTTTCATTCATACCTGTAGAGTAGACAGACATTTTTACAGCTATGACCCTTTGGAGTCTCAATGTAACAGCAGAATAGCAAGACAAAGAAATCTGAAACATATTTCATTATTTTTATATATCTTAAGTCATTTTTTTAAATCATTATATAAGCCTTTTTATCCTCAGACCTTTATACCTTGTTTTTACGTATTCTAATAACTTGTATTTTATATATTTTTTTAAACATTTTTTTATCTTAACCAACAATAATTTGAAACCAAGTCTCTTAAATGATGGCAAGTATTTGTAACCCATTGAACTCAAATGACCAAAACCCATGTAAATTTTTATTTTTCCTGTGGAAACAAAAGCATAATTTTCCCAGTATCTTGAACTGGTAATTTACCATTTCTTTTTAAGCAATACCAGGATAGAGAAGGGTTAACAAGAGAAGCTGCTGGCCGGCAGAAGAAACCTTGAAGTTATCACAGTAAAGGAAGGGAGGGGGAGCAGTGGGCATAGAGCGTGTCCTTGGCTGCCAGTGTTCCTGAAAAAAAGTTTTTGTTAACTCTTCTGACTAAAGTCAGATTCTCTGTTCAGTGTTCACACAGTTTTTGTCAATTGCAGGCAGTCCCCATTGCCCTGTCCAAAGCTCCCGTCTTTGCCCACCTGTACCGAGAGCACGCACCCCCACCCTCCTGAGAGCAGCCAGCTGGCTGCAGTCCTGATAGCAAGAGAGCTAGGGAGGGACGGAGGTGGCCTTTGTTATGCCTCTCTCTCCTCCTCTTCCTCTAGAAAAATAAGGGAGGTTAGTAGACAAAAACAAATAACATTTACACAGACAATCCAAGAACCGGAACATCAGCACTGAGACGACGGCCTCATTCACAGCTAGCAAGCCCCTCCTGCAGTATGCAAGCCCCACCTGGCAGGGGATACCTGTTTATCTCAGTTCAGTCGGGGAGTGGGGGTGGGGGACCCAGTTCCCTCTATTGTGGCTCACACATCCTTTCAGTGGGCTAGGCAAAGGTTTAGTGGAGAAGAAGGGAACTGTCCCATAGCGTCCGTCACAGTCAAGTCAACAATGAGAACAATTAACACATTACACACAAGACCAAGGACACACGAAAAAACTTTGCCCCAACAAAACAACCAACAAAGCTCCAAGAACAATGACAGCTTGATGTGCTTTGGGGGGGGGGGAGGTTTTGACCCTCCAGGCTCAATCACACCAAAAACAATCCAGACTGGAGGATCTCTGTCCTTAATTAAACAGACATCAGGGGCTTCCACATCCCTGTCAGTCAGACATGCACCTTTTTTCTTGGAGGAGAAGAAGAGAGTAAAGTAACAATGATCACAACAAAACATACAAAAAAACCCACAAAATGGCTCTGACAAATTCCCGGGACAAAATACAAAGTGGCACTTCCTCCCACCGTGGGGGAAGATACCCAAAGATGCTCCTAAACCAAATGGTCACCTCTGAGGTGGCTTTAGGGCTCTGGGACGTCTCCCTTTGCCGCCAGGTTCACTGTCTGGACACGTCTGTCCCAGTGAGAGCCTGCAAAGTACAAATCGAGCCTGCAAAGTACAAAACAAAAGTAACAAGACAGAGAGACACAGACAAGACAGAGAGCGCTCTTACCGGTAGATGTAATAAACCTCTGGACACTTGGGTGTCAGGCAGGGGGAGTTTGAGAGAAAATCCTCTGCAAGGGCTAGTAAATGTGAAACACGCCCATCTCCCTCTGCTTCCTTTAGAAAATCTCTAATCACACCATAAAAACTAAAAAAGGCATCGGGGACATTTTCCCCGTCTCTGATTAATTTGTTAATATCTTTTCCAACCCTGTTCCAAGTCAAAGGGTGAATTCCTGGTCCATCAATCACTAACCAGGGACACTTCTCCTCCACATATTGAAAGAACTTTACTAAATCCTTTTTTTTTAACTCTTAATCCTCTCTCCCGAAGATTCCCTTTCATCTCCTTTAAAAAATGCCTCTTTAGATAAATTTTTTCCCATTGATCGATTGGACGACACTTACCTCAAGACTCTCCCGTGTTGCACGAGTGATGCGGTCCGGGCGTCTCTACCCTAATTCTCTCCGGGGCCCCTTTTGTTATCCGTCGTCCGGTAGGTCACTGTGCCTCGAGCCCCACGTTCGGGCGCCACTTGACCCATCCCGCGGGCCACGTTATTTGATGAGACCCGAGGAGGCACCTCCTGAAAGATCAATGGGGGTGAGAGAGAAAGGAGACCAGGCGCATAAAGGAAGACAAAGTCAGTCTGAGTTGCGTCAAGGTCTCGTTTATTGCAAGGGGAATCGGGTTTATATATGCTAGGAGCTAGGAGAAGTAGATAGGGGTATGGAAAGTTACTAGGAGGAAGTTAGGGTAAGGTAGGGTTCAGGGAAAGGTCTCTTTGTTCCAGGGCCTGATCAACGGACCATACAGCAAACCATTATGTTTCAGGGAGTAGATCAAAAGGTACATACTGTGGTCTTGTTGAAAAATGGTTGCTATTGAAACTGTTAACGGAAGATTGGGTACACTGCTTTTTCCCATGAGAATCAGTTAGGCTACTTGGCTCCTGACACTTGAGTTATGACAAGCAGCTTGGATGAGTACGGTAGTTGTCATTGGTTGTCTTTTATAACTTGAAGTATAGCTTTCCAGTCCCTCCTGCATTTTAAAGTCTGAGTTAAAAAATCTGTTATTCTGACAGACTTTCCCTTACATTTGACTTGGTGTTTCTCTCTTGTGAATTTCAATGTACTTCCTTTATCTAATTATAATATTATGAGGGGAGGTTCTTTTCTGGTCTTGTCTATGTGGTGTTTGAAATTTTGCCTGCATCTCAATTGGCATCTGTTCTAACAAAAAGCATTTTAGAGAGAAAAGAATTTGTGTTGCTTACAACTCAGGTTAGTTTATGATTGATGAGAAGGTCAGCAGGAAGTTACAGTCCTCTGTCCACAGTCAAGAGCAGAGAGACAGTCAAGAGGTGGTTGTAGGTTGTGTAAAGTTAACACTAAAAGCTACTAAACACCACCACTCTATTCCTAACTATAGGAAATGATATTAAATATATTTTCTATACCTATAAACTTTAGATTTCCTCTTTTCATAGAGTGAGGGGTATCTTGGAATTCCTACTCCTATCTTCTTATTATATTCTTTATTCTATATATTCTATATTCTTATTATTAACTTTGTTCTTATTGGCTTTTCCCAAGTCCTGCAACTTGCCTTCACACTGTGATTTTTTTCCTTTAAAAATATCTCATTTATTGTAATCTGGTGTGTGAGTGTGTGTGTGTGTGTGTGTGTGTGTGTGTGTGTGTGTGTGTGATTGTCTGTGTGGGTACACACATCTCACAGAACATTGGTAAGAACCTGAGAACAACTTTGTGGAGTCAGTTGTCTACTTCTGATTTATGTGGGTTACAGAGATAGTTTGGTCTTCAGGTTTATGTGATAAGCACTTTTTTACCCATTATTATTTCAAAATGACACCATTCTCTTTTGTATCTCTATTTACTTCATTTACTATTTAGTAATTGTGTAGATCAATTGTGCTAATTTCTACTCTTCCTTGTGCAATAAAGTTGTTTTCATAACTTACTTTTGAAAATTATGTCATTAGGCACTGGAGAGATGCTTTGGTGCTCAAAAGAACTTGGTGCTTTTTAGGGGAGGGGAGTTTGTTCCCCAGTACACACATCAAATGGCTCACAATCTTCCATAACTCCAACTTCAGGGAAACTGACACTCCTCCATCTCTGCACACACAAACACACAGACTCACACTCATATGAAAACACACAAACATATACAAAAAGAAAAAATAAAATAAATCTTTGAAAAATTATTTCATTAACTACAAGTTTCTAGGGCCTTGTATATTCTCTGAATGTTCATTTATAACATTCTCTCTTTCTCTCTCTCTCTCTCTCTCTCTCTCTCTCTCTCTCTCTCTCTCTCTCCCTTTTCTACTCCCTTTCCTCTTTCTCCACCTCTTTCTCTCTACTTGATGACTTATTTCCTTCGATTCAATTAATTGTGATTATTAATGTTGTCATACAACCTTGATTCATTCGTTTGGTTTCACTCAACTGGTTGTTGTATTGATGAGAATCATTCTTCCCAATGTCATACAAAATGACATTCTTCCCAACTCTGTCTTTGAATCTTTCTGTTTTTCTAGGACCAAGAGACAGGTACTTACTTATCTGCTAATTGAAAATTACTCCCCACTAACACTCAGATCTTGTGGTTGTTTGTTGTTGGATAGGTCCATTAGGTCTCATCACTTGATACACATCAGTTAAAAGGTAACAAAATAATAAATATCCAGGCTGATTACTATTGTGCAAACCTGCAATCACAATATTCATGGGACAGATTCAAATGAATCAATAGTTCAAGAGCACGCTTGTCTACATATCAAGATGGAGGCAGCCTTATTGAGATATTGTAACTCCAAATAAACACATATCTTTTAAAATGACTTTCTAGGCAGAACCACTGTTAATTATCAGCTACATATATGCCATTAGCTTATGCTTAGTGCCATCCCTAAAATGCTTTTGCCTTTTTGTTTGTTTTCAGACAGGATCTGTTGTATCCCAGGTTGACCACAAATTTTCTATGTAATAGAAAAAGACATTGAACCTCTGGTCTTCTCTTGTCTTGACCTCCAGAGTTTTAGTCTTGCAGATGTATGCCACATTTGGCTTGGCTTTTAGGTTTTCTTTGGATGTGCATAGGTATGTGTGTTTACGCTGGTGTGGTTACAAATGTATAAATGTGGCTATTCTTGTGCCAAAGCTTGAGTGTGGAAGACAAACAACAACATCAGGTGTTGAGCCGTAATTTCTACCT
Source organism: Peromyscus eremicus (assembly GCF_949786415.1). NCBI lineage: Eukaryota > Metazoa > Chordata > Mammalia > Rodentia > Cricetidae > Peromyscus > Peromyscus eremicus. Next base: position 630,519 of record NW_026734308.1, read on the forward strand.
TGTTTGAGACAGAGTCTCTTTCTTCTTGTTCATCACTGTGTGTGCCAGATTAGCTGGTCCCGGCTGTCATAGAAGGAGCACTAGGGTAACAAATTTACTGCATCACCATTGTTGAATGGTTCCTGAGGATTCAAACTCAGGTCCTCACACATGCAAAGCAAATGTTTTTCATTGAGACATCACCTGAGCCCAGCTTTCAATCTCTTTAAGTGGCTTAATTCTGTCATGTATTGTACAATTTATTTTCCCTCTACTACTTCTCTGCAGATCATTTTCACCCAGCTTTCAATAAAAAATTCTGTCATGTATTGTGCATTTCACTTCCCTCTACTACTTCTCTGTAGATCATTTGACCCCAGCTTTCAATCAAATCTTAGATTCCTTGAATTCATGCATCCTACTGCTCTGACCCTTGCTTAACTCTTAACTTCACTTCTGACTTGATTTAGTTAGGTCTTCAGATAATCATGAAAAATGCAAGTGTGCAATGGCATCTGAGAAATGTAGAGAGAGCTCTAGACCAAGAACAGTTAGGACACTGTGACTGTTGAGAATACATCACAGTAGCCCTGGTAATGTAATTGAAGCTTTGGAGTGAAGGTGGCATGCTATTCCTGGAAGGTCTCTAGTAGTCTGTGTTTAGGAGGCTAGGGTATTGAGGAGTCACTATTGAGAAGTGGTGGAACCTTAGAGGTAGATGCCAGGATGAGGGGATCTTCCTCCAAAAGTGGTAAGATAGACCTTTAGACATGATGGTAATATAAAGTCTAAGCATGGCCATGCAAAGACCCCTCTGGCTTACTGTATTGATATGATTGCTTTTCTCAAAATATGTCTCCATTATTGTAGCCCACCAGGAGGATGTTTCTATGAGGCATCAGGGGTAAAGCTGTGAGATGATAAGTTTACTAATGAACTTGATTTAATCAGGTCACTATCTGTGTTATGTGTTAAATGTCACGTTGTATACTGGAAACACAGTTTGATTTTTCTTAGTAAAGCTGTGTGCCATTTGCAGAAAAGAGAAGAATATCAGGCAGACCTCATTTCATTCTTTATAATCAACACTTTTCTCTTCCCTTCACATAGTGTTATGTGGATCATGGTTTGAGCACACCCGTGCCTGGCTGTCCATGAGAGAAAGTGACAACTTCCTGCTACTGAGCTACAAAGACATGAAACAGGTAGATTAAATTCTTACCTCAATCACAAGGTTTCTCACAAACTAACCCCATGCAGCACCTCACATTCTTCAGTATACCCATGTCAGTGGTAGGTCAATGAAGAGTCAATAAAAGTGAGATTATGCCCTATGTCTTTTATTGAGCTGCATCTGGAATTTTCTCTCCAGCCTCCTTGTCCATCACCCACAACTTCTTTGTCCTACTCCACCATGGGATAGGGTGGGGTTGCTCACATTTGTACTATAGGGTTTTTGATTTTGTCTATGGAACACATTTGATACACCTGATAACTCAGTGGTCAGTGGGGAATTTGTAAAGCAGCTTCATTCCACTGTTGTGCCCAAATGTATGTCATCTCCCCTTGATGGCAACAAGAGGAATGAAGACAGGAAATCTGTGAATCATGGGAGAGCACAAGTGCTGAAGTCACATGAACAGCACTGAGTGCCTGGGTATCTAGGTTATCCTTGTTTGTATGGTAGGATTGAGGTCAACCTTGACTAAAAGAGACATTGATTTACAAGATCATTAATTGAAATAATTTTAAGTTCATTTGTGTATTTTATTTTCATATAGTTAAAAATTTCTCCCTCTACTGATGGACACATAATAATGACACCAAGCATATAAGCACAAATATATTCAAATTTGATTAGCAACTCAAAAGTTTAGGTAGTTTGGAAATTATCAGTGAAAGATAACCATCATTTATATATCACAGATAAAAATATCAATTGTAATTTTTACTGAACAAGAAAAAACATATGCAGTCTGTCAGAGAAAACACTTCTCATCCTTAGATTAGTTCAAAAATTTAGTTAAGAAGGAAAAGAAGAATTAAATTAAATTAAAAGGAAAAGAATCTTATAGCCACTGTGTACCTTTTAGAAGTAGACTCTGGTGATGATGAAGGTTACTGACAGCTGTAAATTTTTTGTTTTCATTTTTATTTCTCTTATAAAAATTTTTATTGTTTAAAAGAATTTTTAAATTTAAATGTATTTTGAATGTATTCTTTCTCTCCCACAATTTCTTCCAAATTTTCTCCTCCTCCTTATCCACACAAGCTTAAATTGTTTCTGAAAAACCAAACAAAATCCAAAGAAAACAAAATTCCTCCTGAAAGAAAACAAAATAAAACAATAACCAAAAAACCCACTGAACTGCAACCAAATAAAAGCATACACACACACACACACACACACACACACACACACACACACACACACACACACAACTGTGGAGTCTAGTACATGTTGGTCAACTACTCCTTCACATGAAGACTTTGTCTGCAGTGGTTGATATATCCAGTGTCACTTCATTGGAGACAATGGATTTTCCCTCTACCAGCAGGTATAAATGACAGTTCAGTTGTTAACCTTTACTCTAGTGGGTAGGTTTTCATTCATTTATTTTTAATAAATATAACAAAATAAAGTACAATATGATGAAATAATATTATCTCCTCTAAGTTGGACAAGACAAACCAATAGAAGGAAAACAGCAGAAGAGAAGGCACAAGCAGAGACCCACATTATCATACATCCAGGAAGACCACAAAATTACTAATCTGTGGCCCTAACATATAAGCAGAGGATTGATGCAGACTGGTGTGGCACTATGCATGCTGCTCCAGTCTGTGGGTTCATATGAGCTTTTCTTATGTTGATGTGGATGGTCATGTTTTCTTAGTGTCCTCCCTCTTCTCTGGCTCTAACACTCTTCCTTCTCCTGAGAGTTGTCTGAGATTTAAAGTGAGAGATTTGGTAGAGACATACCATTTAGGGCTGATTGTTCAAAAGTATCTCAAACTCTGTGTATTCTCTGTCTGTGGATCTCTATTTTTCTCCTCAACTGCTTTGGGAGAAAACTTCTCCGATGGCGGCTGTACAAAGCACTATTCAGAGCGTAGCAGATCACCATCTGGAGTCATTTTGTCACGAATTTTTCAGACCAGTATTATTTGATTTTACCCTAGGTTCCCAGTCTGTCTAGTCTCTGGTCCACAAAGCAGTGTCAGCTGTGTGTCCCATTTCATAGAGTAGGCCTTAAGTAAAATCAGTTATTTTCATATCAATCCCGTCAATGGTTACTCTCATGAGCTTTGTGGCATCATTGCCCTAGCTTATCTTGTAGGTAGGACTATGTAATAGGAAGTTTCCTGTCCCAACCACCTTGTCCCAAATAACTAACTCAGAGGCTGAATGTGAACTATAAATGCTCGGCTGATAGCTCAGGTTTGTAAGTAGCTAAGTCTTACCTTTAAATCAACCCATTTTTATTAATGTATGTATTGTCAGGTGTCTCATGGCTTTACCTGTCCTCTACCATGTCTTGTTTCCTGATCAGCTGGCTGGCATATCTCCTGAATCTGCTCTCCTTCCAATCATTCTCAATTTGGTTTTACTGCCTAACTTCCTGCCCAGCTACTGGTCTGTCAGCTCTTTATTAATCAATATGAGTAATACATATTCATAGTCTAGAAAGGATTGTTACAGATAATTTTCCCCTATTTGTCTAATTAAAAAGGAAGGTTTTCCCCTTAATAGAGTAAAACTATATACAGCTAAAACAGTTATTAAGTAGGAATTAGAGTAATCGTATCTGATCCATTTACATTTGGCAAAATTAGAGAAAATACTTAATTATCTATCTTATCTTGGTCTGTCTAAAATTTTGTATCTAATTTACTATCTATTATAACTAAGGAAAACTATAATTATAACTAGTCTTCAACTCCATCAAAGAACCCAGAAGAGTAAAGAGTTACCTAATGGCAGGGCATCAGGTTGCCTGGATAGTCATCCAATGCTGGCCTTCAGGCCAAGTATATCTGACAGACTTTTCTGTTAAGCAGGGAATATTGAAGGACTGTCCTACACTATCTTGGCAAAGTTCAGCAGTCCCATTTCTAGCACCCTGCTGGTCAAGTTCAGACTGTAACTGTTAGCAATTGAGGCAATGTCAGTTTCTTTACCTCTGTGGATAGCTTTTGCCATAAAGAAAACAAACTCCATATAGAATTTCTTTGATTCCCATCATCCTCTTTGAAGTAATTGTTGATTACTGTCTCACTGTCAGAAAAGTCTATGTTCTTAAAACATTTTAAATATTCTGTAGGTCTTTGAAGTGTTTGAAGATTGCCTATCTATATGAAATATACCTATGTATACCTATAAGACCTAACACAACTATACATTTGCTATTATAGATGACTATTAATCTATATTTCTTAACTATATATTACATTTAAAATTAGCAGCATAAACATAATACCTGAAACAAGAGTTGAAATACACATACATTATAACAAAATTAACTTTAAATTTGTATCAATAAACCAAAATCCATATCAATATCAAACACATAAGATTAATGTTTGTTTTTTTTTGGATTGAAGTAGATTCAGTAGTCTACCCTTTTATCCTATCATTTCTATACCCCCCTTTATCTTTTTCAGAACAAGATTCTTGAATCTAACCTCTTTCATTTGTCTTTTTTCTGACCATTATGTATAACAACTTGTAGCCAACCCTCCAAATAATGACAATCATAGTGTGTTATTGGGAACATGGGTGTAACTCTCCAGACTATTTGCAGTTGATTTTGACTTCTGGTAATCTTTTGGGGATCCTGAGAAAACTCAGGATTATGGTCAAGTTCTGACTGAAGTATTCTGTGAGGCTGGATCATCTCAGCCAGCAGCCTTGAAGTTGTTCTGATGCAGAACTCAGAGGGAACTGCAACAGATGGTCTCTCAAACATTACATCAGCTGGGTAACCCTTTCCACTGGAGATTTTTCAGGGGGTCTTTCTCATTCAAACCTGATTTTTCTTAACCCTGAATGACTCCAGAGCCTCTCATTTCCTGTGGAAATAAAATCAGAATTTCTTTCCCAAAGTAACATATCTTTTGACTTAAATTTTGAGGTCAAGATAGTTTTAAAATATATAGGTTGGTTTAATGTAGCAACTTTCATAATTAAATGTTTCTTTGCAGTTCTCATTTGTTGATGAGGAGTCAAAAATTTAAAGAGAATACAATAGCATACAGGATACAGACTCTTAGTGTGTTTTCCGTATTTATATGGCTTGTTGTTTAAGGAAATTTCTTTTTTTAAAAAACTATATTTTTTTAATCAATGACCATATATATTCTTTTTTTCTCTCTCCCAAGCCTATACATATTTTTAAACACACTGTGACCTGTTTAGAGGCTCTCTTTAAAATTCTGTCCTTATTAAACATGGATAACAAAAAAAGTGCTATGTAAATTAGATCACAGAATGCTCACACTAGCTCCTCCCCTTCAGTTCCCTGAGAGTCTAGTCTCATGGCAGAGGCGTGTTTACCATCAGCATTGGGAGCAATGTTTACTTCCTGACCTCTAGGAAGTTTCTAGTTCCATGCTGCCACATAGTAGCATGCTGCCAGCTGCTCATAAGCCCCATGTAAGTATTTGGTAGTAGGGCCTCTTAAAAGAGCCACCGCCTATTATTGTTGCTAGCACTAAGCCTGAAAGCCATCTCTTAAAGGAGCCATGCCTGTGCTCACTGCCAGCAAACCAAGACCACTGGCAAATAAGTCGCTATCAGCAATGCTTGACTACATTCTTGTGTGTCTAGGTTCCTTTTTTCAATTATTACTAAGAAATTTTTATTAAGAAATTTTATATTCATTTTACATACCAACCACAGATACCCCTCTCCTCCTTCCTCTTGCACCCCTGCATTCACCCCCAACCCAACCCACATTCCCCCCTCCTCCAAGGCAAGGTCTTTCCACAGGGAATCAGCTGAGCCTGGTACAGTAAGTTTAGACAGGTCCAAGCCCCTCCTCCCTGCAACAAGGCTGTGCAAGTTGTCCCACCATAGACACTGGGCTCCAAAATGCATGCTCAAGCACCAGGGACAGATCCTGAACCGACTTCCTGGAGGCCCCCTAAACAGTTCAAACTAAACAACAGTCTCACCTATCCAGAGGGCCTAGTTCAGTAACATGGGGGCTCCACAGCTGTTAGTCCACAGTTCATGCATTTCCACTAATTTGGCTGGCCATCTCTGTATGTTTCCCCATCATGATCTTGATGTACCTTGCTCATAGAATCCCTCCTCTCTCTCATCAAATGGACTCCTGGAGCTTGGCCTGGCTCCTGGCTGTGGATCTCTGCATCTGCTTCCATCAGTCACGGGATGAAAGCTCTATGATGACAGTTAGGATAATCACCCATCTGATCACTGAAGTAGGCCAGTTCAGGCACCCTCTCAACTATTGCTAATAGTCTAAAGAGGGGTCATCCTTGTGGATTCCTAGGGACTTCCTTACCACTCTGTTTCTCCCTATTCCCATGATGTTTTCATTTATCATGTTATTTCTTTCATTGCTCTCCCAGTCTGTTCCTGTTCCAGCTCAAACCTGCCATTCCACTATGTTCTCATCCTCCCTTCCTTGCCCTCCATTAGCCCCTCACCCCTAGTTTGCTCATGTAGATATCATCCATTTCTTCTTCTCTGAGTGATCCATGCATCCCTCCTAGAATCCTCCCTGCTGGCTAGCCTCCCTGGAGTTGCCTGTTGCAGTCTAGATATCCTTTGCTTGAAATCTGGTATCCACATATGAGTGAGTACATACCATGTTTGTCCTTCTGAGTCTAGGTTACCTCACTCAGGAGGATATTTTCTAGTTCCATACATTTGCCTGCAAATTTCATGATGTCATTGTTTTTTACTGCTGAGTAGTACTCCAATGTGTGTATGTGCCACATTTTCTTCATCCATTCTTTGTTTGAGGGACACCAGGTTGTTTCTAGGTCTGGCTATTATGAACAATGCTGCTGTGAACATAGTTGTGTCCTTGTAGTATGATTGAGCATTCCTTGAGTATATGCGAAAGAAGGCTATAGCTGGGTCTTAAAGAAGATTGATTCCCAATTTTCTTTGAAACCACCATACTGATTTCCAGAGTGGCTGTACAAGTTTGCACTCCCACCAACAGTGGAGGAGTGTTTGCTTTCCTCCACATCCTCTCCAACATAAGCTGTCATCAGCGTTTTTGATCATGGTATCTCATAGTCATTTTTATTTGCATTTTCCTGATGACTAAAGATGTTGAGCAATTCCTTAAATGTCTTTAGGCCATTTGAGATAAATCTGTTGATAATTCTCTGTTTAGCTCTGTAGCCCATTTTCTAATTGAATTGTTAGGTATTTTGATGTCTAGTTTCTTGAGTTCTTTACATATTTTGGAGATCAGCCCTCTGTCAGATATGGGGTTGGTGAAGAGTTTTCTTAATCAATAGGCTGTCATTTTGTCTTATTGACTGTGTCCTTTGCCCTACAAAAGCTTCTAAGTTTCAGGAGGTCCCATATATTAATTGTTGTTCTCAGTGTCAGTGCTGCTGGTGTTATATTTAGGAAGTGCTCTCCTGTGCTAATACATGCAAGACTTCTTCCTACTTTCCCTTTTATCAAGTTCAGTGTAACTGGATTTATGTTAAGGTCTTTGATCCACTTGGACTTGAGTTTTGTGCGTGGTGACAGATATGGATCTATTTGCAATCTTCTCCATGTTGACATTCAGTTATGCCAGCACCATTTGTTGAAGATGTCTTTTTTCCCCATTGTATGGTTTGGGCTTATTTGTCAACATTCAGGTGTTCATAGTTGTGCCGATTAATGTCAGGGTCTTCAATTAGATTCCATTTGTCCACATGTTGGTTTTTATGCTGGTACCAAGCTGTTTTTATTGCTATAGCTCTATTGTACAGGATTCTTTTAGCTATTCTGAGTTTTTTGTTTTTCCATATGAAGTTGAGTATTGTTCTTTCCAAATCTATGAGGAATTGTGTAGGGATTTTGATGGGGATTGCACTGAATCTGTAGATTGCTTTTGGTAAGATTGCCATTTTTACTATGTTAATCCTGCCTATCCATGAGCATGAGAGGTGTTCCCATTTTCTGACATCTTCTTCACTTTCTTTCTTCAGAGACTTAAAGTTCTTGTCATACATGTCCTTCACTTGCTTAGTTAGAGTTACCCCAAGATATTTTATATTATTTGTGGTTATTGCAAAGGGTGATGCTTCTCTGATTTCTTTATCAGCCCATTTATTATTTGTATATAATAGGAACATTACTGATTTTTTTTGAGTTAACCTTGTATCCTGCCACATTACAGAAGGAGTTTATGGGCTGTAGGAGTTCTCTGGCAGAATTTTTGGGGTAAATTATGTACACATATCATCTTCAAATATTGAAAGTTTGACTTCTCTCTTTCCAATTTCTATCCCTTTTATCTTGTTTTGTTGTCTTAGTGCTCTAGCTAAAACTTCAAGTGCTATGTTGAATAAATATGGGGAGAGTGGACAGCCTTGCCTTGTTCCTGATTTCAGTGGAATCGGTTAGATTTTCTCTCCATTTAATTTGATGTTGGCTGTTGGCTTGCTGTAAATTGCCTTTATGTTGTTTAGGACCTTTATCATGAAGAGTGATGGATTTTGTTGAAGGCTTGTTCAGCATCTAATGAGAGGATCATGAGGTTTTCTTTTTTAAGTTTATTTATATGGTGTATTACATTGACAGATTTGCATATATTGAAATATCCTTGCATCTCTGAGATGAAGCCTACTTGGTTATGGTGGATAATTTTTTCATGTGTTCTTGGATTAGGTTTGCCAATATTTTATTGAGTATTTTTGCATCAATGTGTACAAGGGAGATTGGCCTGTAATTCTCTTTCTTTGTTGCATCTTTGTGTGGTTTGGGTATCAGAGCAACTGTAGCCTCATAAAAAAGAGTTTGTTAATGTTGCTCTGTTTCTGTTGTGTGGAACAATTTGAAGAATATTGGTATTAGCTCTTCTTTGAAAATCTTGTAGAATTCTGTTCTGAAGCCACATGGACCGGGTTTTTTTTTCCCCTTTGATTGAGAGACTTTTACTGATTGTTTCTATTTCCTTACAGATTATTGGTCTATTTAAATTGTTTATCTGGTCCTGATTTTATTTTGGTATGTGGTACCTATCCAGAAAATTGTCCATTTCTTTCAGGTGGAGTACAGGTTTTGAAGTATGACCTGACAATTGTCTGGATTTCCTCAATGTCTGTTATTAATGTCTCCCTTTTCATTTCTGATGTTGTTACAATTGTCTGGATTTCCTCAATGTCTGTTGTTAATGTCTCCCTTTTCATTTCTGATTTTGTTAATTTGCATTCTCTCTCTCTCTCTCTCTCTCTCTCTCTCTCTCTCTCTCTCTCTCTTTTATTTAATTTGGATAAGGGCTTGTCTATCTTGTTGATTTTCTTAAAGAAACAACTTGTTGTTTCATTGTTTCTTTGTATTGTTCTCTTTGTTGATTTCAGCCCTCAATTTGATTATTTCCTGGTATTTTTTTCTCCTGGGTGAGTTTGCTTCGTTTTGTTCTAGAGCTTTCAGGTGTGCCATTTAGTCAGTCACTAGTGTGAGATTGCTCCATCTTCTTTATGTGGGCATTCAGTGCTATGAATTTTCCTCTTAGCACTGCTTTCATAGTGTCCCATAAGTTTGGGTATTTTTTACTCTTATTTTCATTGAATTCTAGGAAATCTTTGATTTCTTTGTTTATGTCTTCCTTGACACATTGTTTATTCAGTGGGAATTATTCAATTTCCATGAGATTGTAGAGTTCTGTAATTTTTCTTTTGTTGAATTCTAACTTTAAGCCATCATGGTTGACTTATAAAATACAGGAGATTATTCTAATTTTTTATGTATCTGTTGAGATTTGCTTTGTGACCAACTATCTGGTCAATTTTAGAGAAGGTTCCATGGGGTGCTGAGAAGAAGGTGTATTCTTTTTTGTTAGGGCAGAGTATTCTGTAGATATCTATTAAGTCCATTTGAGTCATAATTTGTTAGGTCCCTTCTTTCTCTGTTAAGTTCCAGTCTGGTATATCTATCCAGTGGTGAGAGTGGGGTGTTGAAATCTCTAACTACTAGTGTGTGGGGTTTGAAGTGCAATTTCAGCTTTAGTAATGTTTGGGGCATAAATTTTCAGAATTAAGACTTAATCTTGATGGATTTTCTCTGTGATAAATATGTAGTGTCTTTCCCGATCTCTTTCGAATGATTTTAATTTGAATTATATTTTGTTAGATATTAGAATAGCTACACCACCTTGCTTCTTAAGTCCATTTGATTGGCAAGTCTCTTCCCAGCCTTTTACTCTGAGGTAGTATCTGGCTTTGAAGTCAAGGTGTGTTTCTTTTATGCAGCAGAAGGAAATACCCTGTTTCCGTATCCATTCTGTTAGCCTGTGACTTTTTTATAGGCAAATTGAGACCACTAATATTCATAGATATTAATGACCAGTGATTGTTAATTCCTGTTATTTTTTGGTACTGTTGTGTTTCTCTTCTTTGGTATTTGTTGATATGGGATTATATGAGGTGGTTTTGTTTTCCCCAAAATATTGTGTACCTTAATAAACTTATCTGGGGTCAGAGAACAGAAAAGCTACAAGATACTTAGGCTAGAAAATGTTAGCATATGCCTTTAATCCTAGCATTCCAGGGACAGAAATCCCTGTGGATCTCTGTGAGTTCAAGGCCGCATTGGAAACAACCAGGCATGGTGACTCATGCCTTTAATCCCAGAAAGCAGTCTTTAATCCCAAGGAGTGGTGGTAGAAAGCAGAAAGGTTTATAAGGCGTGAGGACCAGAAACGAGAAGCATTTAGCTGGTTAGGCATTTGGCTGGTTAAGCATTTGGCTGGTTAAGCATTTGGCTGGTTAAGCGTTCAGGATTTCGAGCAACAGTTCAGCTGAAAGCCATTGGGATGAGGACACAGAAGCTTCCAGTCTGAGGAAACAAGACCAGCTGAGGATCCGGCAAGGTGAGATAGCTGTGGCTCGTTCTGTCTCTCTGATCTACCAGCATTAACCCCAATAACTGGCCTCGGGTTTGATTTTATTAGTAAGACTCTCTAAGATTCATGCTACAACCAGTGATTGTTAATTCCTGTTATTTTTTGATACTGTTGTGTTTCTCTTCTTTGGTATTTGTTGATATGGGATTATCCTTTGCCTGTATTTTCATGGATGTATCTAACTTCCTTAGTTTTGAATTTTTTTTCTTGTGCTTTCTAAAGGGCCAGATTTGCAGATAGGTATTGTTTAAATATGTATTTATCATGGAATATTTTCTTTACTCTATGACGATTGAGAGTTTTGCTGAGTTCAATAGTCTGTGTTGGCATCCATGGTCTCTTAGTGTCTGCATAATGTCTGACCAGGACCTTCTGGCTTTTAGAGTCTCCATTAAGAAGTCAGGTGTTATTCTGAAGTGTGTGCCTTTATATGTTATTTGGCTTTTTTTCCTTTGCAGCTCTTACTATTTTTTCTTTTGTCTGTATGTTTAGTGGCTTGATTATTAAGTGGCAAGGGGACATTTTTTTTTTTTTGGATCCAGTCTATTTGGCAATTTGTAAGCTTCTTGTATCTTTACAGGCATTTCCTTCTTTAGGTTGGGAATGTTTCTTCTATGATTTGTTGAATATTTTCAGTGCCTTTGAGTTGGTATCCTTTTTCTATCCCTATTATTCTTAGGTTTGGTCTTTTCATATTGTCCCAATTTTCTGGGAAATTTTGTGTTATATGTTTGTCGGCTTTAGTATTTTCCTTGACTGATGAATCTATTTCCTCTATCATATCTTCAGTGCCAGAGTTTCTCTCTTCCTTCTTTTGCATTGTGTTGGTTATGCTTGCATCTGTGTTTCCTATTCATTTACTCAGTTTTTCTATTTCCTGCATTCCCTCAATTTGTCTTTTTTTGTTGCCTCTATTTCATTTTTCAAATTTTGAACTGTGTCCTAACCCTGTTTAATTGCTTTTTATTACCTCTTTTTAAGGGATTAATTGATTTCTTCCAATTTTTTGTCTTTTTCTCAATTTCTTTAGGGGAATTTGTCATTTCATCTTTCATGGCCTCTATCATCTTCTTAAAGTCATTTTCAAGATCAATTTCTTCTGCTTCTTCTGTGTTAGGATGTTCAGGTCTTGCTAATGTGGAACCACTATGTTCTGATGGTGCCATGTTGGTATTTATGTTGTTGACTGTATTTTTGCATTTGCATCTACACGTCTCTTCCTCAACTCGGTGTAAGCAGTGTCTATGTCTGAGGGAGACTCTCTTGGTCCAACTGATACTTTTGATCTAACTGGAGCTCTTGGTTCAATTGGTGCTGTTGGACTCTGTGTCTCAGGGAGCAGCTCTTAATCCAGTTGGCACTAGTGGGCTCTGTCTTGGGGAGTAGCTATTCCCAGTTGGTACAGGGTGCACTTATAGTGGTTACTGGTGCCACAGGGTGTGGTTGGCTTGAAGAGGGGGGAGAGCAGATATGGCTCCCTTGTTCCTGGGGCTCTAGTGACTTGGGGAGAGGGGCACAGAATGTGCCCCTAGGGCCTAGAGTCTAGAGACCTGGTCTGCACTGTCCAGAGATGGGGCTCGACTTGTTCCCTATTGGTGAGGTGGGGGGGCTTATAGCTACTGTTGTCACTGGTGTTGCAGGGGATTATTGGATTGGCAAGTAGGGCTCTAGGGCTGTACTGTCTGAGCTGTAAGGGGAGAGGCATGGAACATATCCCCTGGTTCTATGGGTCAGAGAACTGGTCTGCACAGTCAGGAGATGGGGCCTTACCATTTCCTAAGTGGTGCAGGGTGGGCTTATGGCTCCAGCGGTCTCTAGTGCCACATGGAATGGTTATCTTGGGGAGGGGGTGGGGCTCTAGGAGCCTTTTATAAGCTTTGTCAGATTTTATGGGGAAATTTCAGCCACACATTTGAATACCATATGTAAAGGGACATTTCCTATCGCAACTTCCGAGTCCCAAATAACCGAATCTGAGGCTGAGTATGAATTGTAAATGTTCAGCTGATAGCTTAGGCATGTTATCAGTTCAATTTTACATTTAAATTAACCCATTTCTATTAATCTATTAATGCCTGGTGGCTTGTCATTTTACCTGTCCTCTAGCATGTCTTGCTTCCTGGGTGGTTGGCTGGCAGCTCTCCTGGCACCACCTTCTTTTTCCCATCCTTCTCAATTTGGCTTTCCCATTTACCTTGCTGCCCAGCTACCTGCCTGTCAGTTTTTTATTAAACAATGTGAATAATACAGATTCATAATGTAGAAAAAGATTGCACTACAGCAGAAACCCTGGTAGATCAAAGGGTTTGTGGCTGGCTTCATGTTTACATTTCTTTTTTGATGGTATGCAAAGTACATTCCTGTTGCAAAGATGCTAGAAAGTAGGGATGAAAACTCTTTGTAGTCACCAGCCAAGCATCTCCATGTTCAATGAGTTATGAAGGTGTTGTCTTCAGCAACAGTACCTTGCTATCAGTGTGAAGAGCAATCTATAGCCTGTGTTGTTAGGAGTTCCCATGAGATCTCTTTGGCCAACAACTTAATTAGGTGTAAACAAATCTCAGAAATAGAAAAGTCTATGGTGACAAGAGATGACCATTTAGGACACCATCTTCCCCATTATTATATTATTTAGATGGTATATATATATATGTGTGTGTGTGTGTGTACATATATATATATACATATATGTCTGTGTGTATTCATTCATATATATATATAAAGAAGTTACTACTATTGGGTAGAATATGTTCCCTCAAATGTCCCTTAGTTTTTGATGTATCTCCTAATAGTCCCTCCTCCAAGTCTCTCTCCTTTCACCCTCCCCACATGATCTTACCATTCAAGCACATAGGTATCTATACATAATTTGCCCTCTATATCTAGATTTTTTTATAATTATTATGTGCTGTAGGGACTCACTTAATTTATTCAGCCTATTTGGTGTTCTGTATGCTTCTTTCACTTTGATAGGCATGTTCTTCTTTAGGTTAGAGAAATTTTCTTGTATGATTTTTTTGAAAATATTTTCTGTGCCTTTAACCTGGGTTTTCATCTTCTTCCTCTCTTCTTATTATTAGATTTGTTCTGTTCATACTGTCCCAGATAGCCTGCATGTTTTGTGATGGGTATTTTTTATATTTAACATTTTCTTTGACAAATGTATCCATTTCTTCTATTTTATCTTTAGTGTCTGAGATTCTCTCATCCATATCTTATATTCTATTCATGAATCACACATCTGAGCTTCCTGTTTGAGTTCCTTGGTTTTTCTTTTGCAGATTTCTTTCAATTTGGTTTTCTTTATTGATTTTATTTCTACTTTAAGGTATTGAATGGTTTATTTATTTTCTTCCACTGTTTGTGTTTTCATAGATTTCTTTATGAGATTTACTCTTTTCCCTCTTTAAGGACCTCTATCATCTCCATGCATGCTATTTTATGGTCATTTTCTTGTTCTGCAGCTATGTTGAATTACTCAGTGCCTGTTGTAGTATGGTTGCTGGGCTCTACCGAAAACACACTGTCTTGGATGTTATTAACTGTACTTTTAGGTTGGCATCTAAGCATCTGGGATTGGGAAAACTATAATTCTAGGTGGTGATATCTGGTCTTGTCTTTGTTGGGTTGGTTCCTCCTTCCTAATTTTTTGTTGCTCTGCCTGGTACTTAGGAGAGTGTGGTGGCTGTGTGTTGCCTTGTAGGAAATTATTCTGGGATCCTGATAGATGTGGACACTGGGAGTTCCAGGTTAAATGTTTCCAGATATAGAAAGCTGACACTTAGGAATGGGGATCACCTAGGAGGAAGTCATTAGAAGCTTCATAAGAGGGAAGAGAGCAGAGTTTTCCACAGGAGCTGCTTAGTTAGTAACCTGAGAATGTGGCCACTGAGTGAGGTCAGGCCACAGCAGAAGTTCAATATAAAGCTTTTGAGAGATTAAGGGATGGACTTGGAAGAATGGAGGAAGAAATGAAGATCTACAGTCAGCCTATTTACTTCCCTGGTTAGGGTGGCCTGTCGGTGCTTACAGGATTTGCTAGGACAAAACAATGTGAAGGAAGAAGGAATTCTGGAACTTAAGACTTGTGTTATCAATATGAGACAGGGACATTTGTAGGAGGGAGACTGTAGCACCTGTTCTACACAGAACTGGGAATGAGACTAGGAGACTGGACTTGAAGGAGCAAATAGAGATGTGAAGATTTGCATTTAGTGTAACTGCTTCCATGCCCAGCTTGTTCTGTGGGTTCCCAGGAAATGCATGATGGAGTTGAAGTGTGGAACAAATCAATGCATTGGTGTTGGAATGTTACGAGGTATCTTGGAGATCCACTAGGGATGTGGGTGGCTAAACCGGTGTTCTGCTACAGAGCTGGTAGAAAGGCTGGACAATTGGTCTTAAAGGAATGAGGGGGAGGTGAAGATCTGTAGTTAGCTTACCTCTTCCCTGGCCAGAGTGGTCTTTGGTTCCCCAAAGAGGGCCTGTTGGAGTTGGATATTGGGATAGTACAATGAATTGGAGGAATGAGGTTAGAAGGTCTGTGGAATCCATTCTAGGTGAGTGGGGGGAGTTGCCACAGATTTTCTGTGGCATAACTGGGCATGAGACTGGGGAATTGGATCTGGAAGAACACAGTGAAAGGTAAAAATCTGCAGTCAGCCTACCTGCTTCCCTGGCAGTAGTCAAAAAATAATTCTTAATGAAAAATATTAAGGAGCAAGAAAAACAGGAAAATTGGAATATTCAAAAGGAATTTGATCTCTTAATATTGTCATCCAGGAACAGAAAGTTTCCACATAAGTAGCAATACTAAAGACTCTTTTGTCTTTTGGAAAATCTTTTACTTTCTCATCATAAAATTCAATATTCCTCAGGAAACTTCCTTGCTCAGATATCTCTGTTGCATTGTAGTGCAGTTTCCCATAAGTTTTCTGTCAAACCATTCAACATATTTGTTTTCTGTTCTTGACATAGCTGCTTACCTTCCCATGTATTATTAACTGATTCTAATATTAAATATATAATAAAAGTTTTGAGACAATGATACATTAAGATACCCAGGAAAAGAACTGGAATTCAAAGCACAATCGAAGATTGTGCCTTCTTGTGACTATTTTCTAATATTAACCCACTTGTGACAGTGCACAGTTGTAATTCCAGGATATGCATATCTGCTGTGGGATGTTCCGTATGGCAAATGTGTTGCTAATTAGTCAATAAATAAAACACTGATTGGCCATTGGCTAGGCAGGAAGTGTAGGCAGGACAAGGAGGAGAATAAAGCTGGAAAGTGGAAGGCTGAGTCAGAGAGACACTGCCAGCCGCCATGATGACAAACAGCATGTGAAGATGCCGGTAAGCCATGAGCCATGTGGCAAGGTATAGATTAATGGAAATGGATTAATTTAAGCTGTAAGAACAGTTAACAAGAAGCCTGCCACGGCCATACAGTTTGTAACCAATATAAGTCTCTGTTTACTTGGTCGGGTCTGAGGCTGTGGGACTGGCAGGTGATAGAGATTTGTCCTGACGGTGGGCCAGGCAGGAAAACTCAAGCTACACATATCTGAAGTAAGATATCTGTGAATGTAATGCCCATCTGAATTAGAACATGAGGTAAAACTCAAAACTATTGTCTCCCAGAAGTATGTGGTGATATTTTATTTGTGCTGAAATATGATGATATTTTATATTTATGCTAATAAATAAAGTTTGCCTGGAGATCAGAGGTCATAGCCAGCCATAAACAGAAGTCAGGCAGTGGTAGCACATGCCCTTAATCCAATCACATGGCAGGCAGAGTCTCTGTGTGTTCAAGGACTCAGCAAAAGACAGTGACACACACCTTTAATTCCAGTGCCAACCATAGAGACCTGGAGGTCTGTGTAGACAGGCAGTGATGAGAAAGTGAGGTGGCTGGGCTAAGAGCCAATGAGAAGGCAGAAGAGCAAGGCAATAAAAGTGCAGGTTAGACAAGAAGAAGCTGGTTCTCTTGGGAAGCTACGGCATCATGATGAGCTAAAGTTAGTTGTTGGCTATTACTAGCTTTATGATAGCTTTCTAAAGCTTTCATCCCTGTATTTGGCTCTGTGTTTCTTATTTAATTAGACTGCTTAGAATTTCATCTAGAGAAGTACCCCCAAGTAATAATTATTATCAGTCTTATGAAAGTGTAAAACTATATTATTCTCATTTACCCATAGGATACAATATTACATGGTGTAAACATTAACCTCTCTCAAATTCTTTGTGCACATTGACTTTTTTCTCAAGGATAATTGTCTAGAATTATTTCTATAAGTATCTTTGAACACCACAGGGCAGATTGAGTATGGTGGGGCACACCTTTAATGCCAGCACTTAGGTGCCAAAGGCATGTTTGTGGATCTCTGATCTCTTTAAGTTTGAAGTCAGTCTGTTCTCCAGATCAACATCCATCCCATGAGACAGGGCCCTATACTGAGACACTTCTCAAGAATAAAGACCCCAGTGCATTTAGTAGGTGGGTTGTCACACACCTGTGAATACATCACTACAGAGATAAAAGCAGGAGGATCAGATGTTCAAGGACTTCATCCACTTTGAAGTAAGTTTGAGAACAGCATTAGTTATGAGACACTGTCTCTAATATCCTCCCCTCCCTAGAAGAAATTTCAGCCTCTGTCTTTTAGGGCTGCAAGATCAGCCACATTGCAAGCCCATACAATATACAAATGCTGTGGGTTTCCTACTCTGTCTACATTGCCTGTACCTTTCCTAAAACCTTTTTAGTGTTTTCTCATTTAACATTGCCATTTCTTCCTTCATGTCCCTTTTCACCCTCCATCCATAGTTCCCATCTCTGCATCTGTTCTCTCAGAGCTTTCTGTTGATTACCTTCATTTTTGTTTCTTCTTCTTTTAGGACACAAAGAGCACTATAAAGAAGATTTGTGACTTCCTAGGAAAAAGATTAGAGCCAGATGAGCTGGATATGGTACTCAAGTACAGCTCCTTCCAAGCCATGAAGGAAAATAAAATGTCCAATTTCAGTCTCCTGACAAAAAATGTGGCTGCTAATGATTTGGTTCTCTTGAGAAAAGGTGAAGAAATTTTTGAGCTTTAAATGATGTCAGAACATGTGAAGGGCTTGGTGTTTTAAAAAGACTCTAAGAAAAAGTTGGGAATGTTTCAGAAGTCATTGCTCATCATATCATAGTTTCTCACAGACCTTAAGATTAGTCATTCCATGGTGATGATGTAGGCTTCAGTAGCTCTGAAAAAATTGATTTATTCTGGCTGAGCATCTTGGGTTTGCAAATGGTTGTGTCCAATACCCTAAATGGAAAACAAAAGGGTAGACATGTTGCAATGAGGTCTGGTAAGGATTCTTATATCATAAAAATCTAAAGAAAACATGTAGTGCATAGGGCCAAACATATACCTGGGATGATAACCACAGAAAAACTTCCATTCATGGCTGGAAAAGATGTTGAACATGTCAAGATTGCTGTCCCACACTAGGGTGAGAATAGACCCCATAAAGACTGAGCAAATTATTTACCAATATTACAATCTGATGATGTTTATTAACTTAAAATGAGATTTCTTCAGGGTCAGGGCTACTCAGTTTGTTCTGAATGCCTCTCCAGGAATGGGAATATACATCTTCTCTATGTCTGTGCTATCTCTCTATGCTTGGTGCAGATTGAGGGTATGGTTTAATAGCTGTAAAGTTAAGGAACAACTTTGCCAGAAAGAATCACACCTCGAGTGTCACCTTTAACTAGTTAGCAAATAATTAGTGAGGTGGGACTTGGCATTGAAGAAGGAATGAATCAGATGTCAGGTCTTTGGGGACAAGTAAAGAACATGGGTATACATGCAGCAAGTGGAGAGTTATGTTTTATGGGTTTAATTTTCTTCTTCTAATAATTTACAGGCTTCAGCCTTAACCTCCAATCCTCCTCTACCTAGATTATAAGGATCATGTCATAGAACATAAAGACATCAGAAGTATACATATAGAGAAGTAAGTTAAAGTGGTTACCAG
This sequence comes from Peromyscus eremicus, assembly GCF_949786415.1. NCBI lineage: Eukaryota > Metazoa > Chordata > Mammalia > Rodentia > Cricetidae > Peromyscus > Peromyscus eremicus. The sequence goes on from NW_026734308.1 coordinate 649,640, forward strand.
ATTGCATTTAAACCAATACTCCTAGTGTCCTCACAAGAGGAAGTTTGGGCTCAGATTTGAGCACACATACATGTCACCTCAAAAATATGGTCATCTATATACTATGGACTGAGACCTTTGGAGAATCCACTACTTTTGACAGATAACCTCAGACTGCTGTGCTCCAGACTCTATGGAGACAGAGTTGTCTGCACTAGAACTGAAGGTACCACATAAGAAGAGAAGTTACCCATTCTTGGATTTCTTGCAATGAATCCGAATTTGGCCAAAGCAAAACAGTATGTATACATAAAAGGCTTTAATGAAAGCCAAAAGGAATGAAGTGGCTTGTTTAATAGGGAAAGGCTATGGGAACTAACATGTAAAAGTTACATGTAAAAGTTTTGTCAGGCCGGGTGGTGGTGGTGGTGGCGGCGGCGGCGGTGTACGCCTTTAATTCCAGCACTTGGGAGGCAGAGCCAGGCACATCTCTGTGAGTTTGAGGCCAGCCTGGTCTCCAAAGTGAGTTCCAGGAAAGGCACAAAGCTACACAGAGACACGCTGTCTCAAAAAATAAAAAACAACAAAAAAAAGTTTTGTCAGAAACACACTTGAGCTGATGCAATAGAATTAAGGACACAATTCTGTGAAGATATCTGTCATTTCCTTTTTTCCATGTAGACTCTTCTAGGATGAGACCACAAGGGAATTGTAGTTAAGTCTCTTCCAAAAGATTGTATTTTTTGTGTATTATATATGTTATTTCTGTCAAAAAAAATGATGTGACTCTGTAAGTCCTTTGTAATTTATTGTAGTGACTATATATGACATCCATTTCTTCTACATTAGAAGATACTTTTTACTGTGGGGATTTTTCTTGTACTCACACTCATTATAAGCCATGAGTTGGGCTGGAGGGATAGCTCATCCATTAAAGGCTAGGCTCACAACCAAAAATATAAGCCATGAGTCCCACTGGAAACCAGGTCATTGAAGGGGGAGACCAACTTTATTATTTACGTCACCCTGATTCATGACTTCATAAATAGAGTTTGCTGAGATGGATATCTGGGAAATACTTTTAAAAGAATAAGATGCTTGAGCATAATGTTGGTCTTTTCAATTCCTACATCAGGTTGGTTCCTTTTTTTTTTTAAATTGAAGGTATGAGTGATCAAAGATTAATTCTAAAATTAATTGAATTACTTACCAGTAGATACTTAATTCCCTAAATCATAATGCATGAAAAGCTTTGCTAACTGCTATACTGACCTTAAGTGGGAGGAATTCTCTAGACCTATTTTCACTGTCCTTTAGTTGATCTTCTCAGGATCCAAGAAAAATTCCTTTTCTTGCCTCTGAAGAGCTACTCTTTACCTGGGAGACTCAGTTATTTGACTTGGTGGGATGAATTTGGTTTTAAGCTTCAAGTAATAATTATGTACAAACAACTTTGATCATTATGATTCCATATTTAGATACCGCAGACTAGAGAGATAGTCATTCGACATTGTCACAATGAAGACATGTGGAAGAAAATATCTTCTGATAAACTTAATAGGTTTTGGAACTCAATACTTCATATTGGATGTTTCCTAAATAGAATGCTTGAGCCATTAATCATTTTCACTCATGTCCTTAGAAGGCATTAATCTGAGACACAGAGGGAAGAAGACCTAGAATGAAGCCTACTATCTGCAGGCCAATAAAAAATCGGGAAAGACTGGACAACAAACGTTTGTGAGACTGGCAGCATCCATAACTATGAGGAAGTTCCTTTCCAACAAGACTTAAGCCACCAAAAATTAGGGTTATCCTGTCCCCCGACACACCAGAGTTTGAAGAGATTTTTAAGATGAACACATGAAGAGAAATATATGCTTATAATGTGCTCAGGATTTTGATATAATTTGGCTTACAACTTCATGTCTGTACCTGCAAATACATGCTTCTCTCATCTGGGCTGATTCAATCAATGTGGGTAGACATTGAATTGACTGAGATTCTGGTAGCTCAGCATCCAGTCTGGCTTATGAAGAGCCAGGGGTGCTATGGGAAACAATAAAGAAATTTATTCCAATAATGAAGTAAATAACAAACGTGAGAGTAGCAATGGATACCGATAGATTCCCATCTTAACAGATGACACTCTTATACTCATATCAATTAATGGCATATTATTTGAATATGGTGTACCAATAATTACCATTTAATTTTGAACAGCATATATTTTCTTTAATAATACCACTGGGAATGTGAAGTTAACTTAAATGATACATAAGAAATACAACGTAATTAGGAATAGCATGACTTCTGCTATCAGTCTTTTTGGCTTCAAGTCTATATCCATCACTATCAATCTGTGTATCATCTCAAGGACTAATTTTTCCTCTTCTGCAAAATGAAAACAAGGCCAGTACCTTCCTTCCTCATTCATAAAAGCTTTCAACAATTCCATACTGAGTATGTTCTATGTGTCTGTTATTATTTGATGAATGAAGCCTTTGCTGATGAAAAAAACATTTTACAGTTTAAATATATTAGATACATATTTGAGGCATCTTTACAAAAAGAAAATTCATCAAAATTTGAGAGTTATGAAATAAAGACAGCAAGGATGGGGCCTGCAGAATACTACATGAAGGGAAGATAGAAAGAGGTGTTCACAGTTGCATAAATTAGGAAACCAAAGAACAAGAAGTGAGTACATGGAAGACATCAGCATTCTACAAAAAAGGAACACACAATTCAATAATAGAGATGGACAATTTGTCATCTTTAATGTCAAAACTAAAGACATACTAGAAAGGAGTGGTGACAACCAAAGTCTGGTGAAAAGATCATGTATGTCTTCATGCATCACCAGACACCATGGTGATTGAAAACAGAAATCTTGGAATGTTCTCAGCTGGCAGTATCTGGGTCTCTTGCATCTGATGAAAGCATCAAGATAATTGGCATATAGCTCACAGCTTAAGGGATCCTATGCCTTAAAGCTCTGCAGGAACCTGCATTCATGTATATCTACACACATACAATTAAACTTAATTTTAAAGATCTTTTAAAAATTGCTTGCATGTTTTATAGAACTTTTAAAAGTGTACACTAAAATTAAGAAAGAACAATTGAAATCTGTTTGGATAATTGAAATAAGAAACTCTGTTGAGTAGTTGGACAGTGTGATGGATGCAGGTGTAGTGGGAAGCAGGAATAATCTCAACATCTAAAAGGTAGAGCTAGTGTGGAAGCTATTAGAGTATATAGCTGATATGATGAGAAAGAATAAGGGGTTACATTATCACCACAGACTTAGAAGATTGATGTATATTATTTCAAGAGAATAAGATATATTCTCCAGGAAGTCACTGGTACTTCTACTTTACTAACTTTGTGGTTCTTGTCAAGCAGATGGTAAAAGCATGTGAAGGAAAGACTGAGAGCAGTGTTGAGATCATCATTAACCCAACTATGTATCTGCTTCACATTTTCTAGGCATGGCTGGGGACTGGAAGAATCACTTTACAGTAGCCCAAGCTGAAGCCTTTGATGAAGTATTCCAGGAGAAAATGGCCGGTTTCCCTTCAGGGTTGTTTCCATGGGAATAAATTGTTAAATTTATTTATATATAAAGAGTGGTATTTATTTTCCTGTTCTTGTATATGTTAATTACTGAGTGTTGTCACAGAATAAAGTCTGTTATTGAATTTTAGAGTTTTTTTTTAGATATTAAGTGGTAGAAGTATTAGGAGTGGTAATAGTAGTGGAGGTAGCTGTTTTGTGTGTGTGTGTGTGTGTGTGTGTGTGTGTGTGTGTGTGTCCCCATATTTTTGTCTATAGTACCTTCAGAGGTCACAAGAGCTCATTGGTTCCCATGGATTTATAGTTATATATTGCTATAAGCTACCTGCTTTGTGTCTTGGAACTGAACTCAGGTCCTCAATAAGGTCAGTGCAGTTTTCTTGACCTCAGCATCATCTCTCCAGCTGTGAATCTTGGAGTCTTGAGTCATCAAATATTTGCTTCTTTTATTAGTGGTTTGTTATACATTATCAGCAAACTCCAATATGCTTCATGGAATCTCAGCTTAAAACAATTTTTGAAACATTTTAAACATAAAAAATTACATGAATTTTAAAATTTTTATTCTGTGACTTTTGTGCAAAAGAAATTAAAAAAAATATATTTCTGGAGAATTTGAAACTTCATTCAAATAGCCTAAGGTATATTAAGACGTTTATAAACTTACATTTTTGCTTAGTATTTTATATCAGTATTTCACTTTTCCTTTTTTTGTAACTTTTAGTAAGTGTATAAAATACTGGGTTACACTATGAAATTTATAACAAACATGCACACCATTGTAATTTACTCAGTATTGCTGTGGATGATTGATTGATAAATAAAATTCTGACTGGCCAGTAGCCAGGCAGGAAGTATAGGTGGGGAGAGAGAATTCTGGAAAGTGGAATGCTGAGGCAGGGAGACACTGCCAGCGGCCAAGAGGAGAAGCAGAATGTAAGATACCGGTAAGCCACAAGCCACGTGGCAAGGTATAGATTTATAGAAATGGGTTAATTTAAGATATAAGAACAGATAGTAAGAAGCCTGCCATGGATATGCAGTTTATAAGTAATATAAGTCTCTGTGTGTTTACTCGAGGGGACGCGAATGGGAGAAATATGTGTCGACTGCCCTTATTTTTCCCACATATGAGGCCATGTGGAAAACCCAGGTGGTAATTAGAAATCACAAGACCAAGCACTCATGTTCAGGGTGCACACTGGGGCTGGGATGTGGGTGTGTTTCTGCCTCCTAGTGGCTATTAGCATCACAACAGCTATGAATGCCTAAGCTTCCCTTCTGCTCTGGCAGATGAATAGGTTTACTCTTCCTTCTGCCCCTCCTGGACCACAAAGCCACAAGGAAAACCAGTCATCAGGGACTGCAAAGAACCCAAGTTCTTTTTCTAGTTCCCTTGTCAGGTGGTTAACAACTGCCTATAACTCTCCATGCATACAATCCAACATCCTCATCACCTTGGAGGACCCTGCACTTCTGTGGACTTATCCAATATCACACACACATAACTAATAAACAAACAAATAAATCCATCTGAGGTTAAATGAAGTGTTTAATGATAAATCATTATTAAAAATGAATAATAATATGGACATATGTGTGTGTGGCCAGTGCCCTCAGAAATTAGAAGAGAGCATTATAGCCCTGGATTATGTGTAACTGGAGATACACATGGTTTTTAACCACCATATTGGTTCTAGGAATCCAACCTGTGTGTTCTGTAAGAGTAGTATTTGTTTAGGATTTATTTAATTCATGTGTATAAATGTTTTGCCTTCATGTCTATCTGAGTGCCATTTGTGTGCCTGGAAGCCAAAAATGACAGAAGAGAACATTCAATCCCAGAATTGAAAGATTGTGAGACACCGTGCACATGCTAAGAGCTGAACTCAGGTCCCCAGGAAGAGCAGCCAGTTTTCTCAACAACTGAACATTCACTCTAGCCTCTCCTTTTTTTAAAAAAAAAAAAAATCTGATGTTAGTGTACTTTTGGGCATTTCTAAGTCTGACCAACACAGCTGCCTAAATATGAGCTGAACACAGAGCAAACATGTACAAGGGAAAGCTCAGGAGACCTCAACCCTACACAAAGAACTGCAGGCAAATAAGGAATACTGATAACAAGAGGAATAGACTTCCCCAGGGTTACCAAATGGTTAAACAATGTCCTTGAAAATATACAAGTGATGACTGCCCCAGTTGCAGGCCACCAGGGAAGACTCCATTGGGTAGGCATCCCCAGTAATATCCCTCATTCGGCCTTGCAACCTACAACATCCGCTTGCTCCCCCAAAACTACACATCCCTCAGTGACCTCTATGGCTTCCTGAGACACAGAATCTGTCAGTTCTGATTGAACAAAGAGGTGAGTGACTCTTCTCCCATGCAGAGACTTTCCCTGGGGCACAACTCAGGCTCCTATACATTGCTGCCCCATTTGCAGGCCAGCAGGGAAGACTCCTGCAGGCAGGCCTCACTATCAACACTGCCATCAGGCCCTACAATCTACAAGACCTACTCCCTCCCCCAAACCCATGCATCCCCCCAAATACCTCAGTGGCTCCCTGAGACACAAAATCTGCAATCTCCTACTAGAACAAGAGCTCCATATGTACTAAGAATGGCACCCTGAAACACAGACACAACAAGCACAGATTGTACTAAGTACAGCTCCCAAAGGCATAGACACCTCTTGCACATATTAAAGGAAGGGTAGACACCAGTGCAAAAATACAACAACATGAAGAGCCATATGGCACCAGAAGAACCTAGTGGTTCTACAACAGCAAGACCTGAACATCACAATAAAGAAGAAGCAGAAGAAAGAAACCTTAAAAATAACTTTATGAAGATGATATAGGCCTTTAAAAGAAAATAAGAAATTCCCTTAATGAAACTGAGGAAAAGACAAAGAAAAAATGGAAGAAATCAATAAATCCCTTAAAGTAAGCCAAGAAAAAGCAATTAAACAGGTAAAGGTAACAGTTCAAGACCTGAAAATTGAAATAGTAGCAATGAAGAATACACAAACAGAGGGACTGTTGGCAATGGAATATCTGAGTAAATGAACAGGAACTACAGATGCAAGTGTAGCCAACAGAATACAACAGATAGGAGAGAGAATCTCTGGCATGGAGGATACAATAGAGGAAATAGATTCACCAAAGAAAACACTAAAGCCAAAAAAGTCATAACACAAAACCATATAGACTCAACTGATCTATAAAAAGACACAGGATAACAGGATGGATATGAAAAGAGGATCCATCTTTCCGCTGCATACAGGAAGCACACCAAACGTTCAAAAACAGGTACTACTTCAGAGTAAAAGGATGGGAAAAGACTTTCGAATCAAATGAATTTACAAAGCGAGCTAGTTTAGCTTTCCAGATATCTAATAAAATAGACTTCAAACAAAAATCATTCAAAAAAGATCAGGAAGGACATTTCATATTTATCACAGAAAAAAAAAACCAGCAAGATGAAATCTCAGGTCTGAACATTTATGCTCCAAATAAAAGGACACCCACATTTGTAAAAGAAACATTACTAAAGCATAAATCACACATCAAACAGAAACTTAACAGATAAAAAAGGGAACTAATAGATACTATGACTCAAATTGACCTAATAGTTATCTACATCTCATGGAAACTGAATAATGGCCAACTGAATCACAAATAGGTCAAGGACGAAATAAAGAAATAAATTGAAGATTTCATAGAATTCAATGAAAATGAGAGTGCAACATACCAAACTTATGAGACACTTTGAAAGCAGTGTTAAGGGGAAGATTCATATCACTAAATGTCAACATAAAGAAGATGGAGAAATCTCACACTAGTGACTGAATAGCACACCTTAAAGCTACAAAACAAAAAGAAGCAAAATTCACCCAGGAGGAATAGGTGGCAGGAAATGATCAGATTGAAGGCTGAAATCAACGAAATAGAAACAAAGAGAACAATACAAAGCATCAATGAAACAAAGAGTTGTGTTTTTTTTTAAAAATTAACAAGACAGAAAAGCCCTTATCCAAACTAACCAAAAGGCAAATAGAGCACCAAAAATTAGCAAAATCGAAAATGAAAAGAGAAAAATAACAACAATGAGGAAATTCAGAGAATCATCAGATCATACCTCAAAAACCTATACTACACAAAATTGGAAAATATAAAAGAAATGGACAATTTTCTAGACAGGTACCACATACCAAAGTTAAATCAAGACTAGATAAACAATTTAAATACACCAATAATCCCTAAGGAAATAGAAACAGTCATTAAAAGTCTCCCAATCAAAAAAAAAGCTCATGTCCAGATGGTTTCAGAGCAGAATTCTACCAGATTTTCAAAGAAGACTTAATAGCCATATTTTTCAAAATGTTCCACACAAGAACAGAAGAACATTAACAAACTCTTTTTAAGAGGCTACAGTTGCCCTGATACCCAAACCACACAAAGATGCAACAAGGAAAGAGAATTACAGACCAATCTCCCTCATGAACATTGACGCAAAATTACTCAATAAAATATTGACAAACCAAGATCAAGAACAGGAAAAAAAATCAAACATCACAAAGTGAACTTCATTCCAAGGATACAAGGATGATTCAACAAAAAAAAAATCTGTCAATATAATACACCAGATATTTATAACCTGAAGGAAAAACCCACATGATCATCATATTAGATGCTGAAAAAATACTTTTACAAAATCCAGCACCCATTCATGATAAACATCCTGAAGAGTTCAGGAATGCAAGGTATACACCTAAACATAATAAAGGAAATGTAAAGCAAGCCTACAGCCAAGATCAAATTATATGGAGAGAAACTCAAAGTGATTCTACTAAAATCAGGAACAAGACAAGGTTATCTACTTTCCCCATATTTATTCAAAATAGTACTTGAAGTTCTAGCTAGACCTATAAGACAATAAATAGATATCAAGGGAATACAAATTGGAAAAGAAGAAGTGAAATTTCACTATTAGCAGATGCTATGACAGCATACATAAGTGACACCAAAAACTCTACCAGAGGACTCCTACAGCTGATAAATATGTTCAGTAATGTGGAAAGATACAAGATTAACTCAAAAAAATCAGTAGCCTTCCTATACACAAATGATAAATGGGCTGAGAAAGAAATCAGAGAAACATCCCCCTTTGCAGTAGACACAAATAATATAAAATACCTTGGGGTAACTCTAACTAAGCAAGTGAAAGACCTGTATAACAAGAACTTTAATTCTCTGAAAAAAGAAATCAAAGAAAATATCAGAAAAATGGACTTATCTTCCATGCTCATGGACAGGTAGGATTAACATAGTGAATGGCAATGTTACCAAAAAGCAATCTACAGATTCAATGCAATCCCCATGAAAATCCTAACACAATTCTTCACAGATCTGGAAAGAACAACACTCATCTTCATAAAAAAAACAAAAACAAAAACAAAAACAAAAACAAACCAGAATAGCTACAAGAATCCTGTATAATAAAGCAACCACTGGAGACATCATGGTCACTGACCTCAAGCTCTAATATAGAGCTATAATAATACAAACAATTGGGTATCAGCATAAATACCAACATGTGGATCAATGGGTCGAATTGAAGACCCTGACGTTAATCCACACACTTATGAACACCTGATTTTTGATAAAAAATCCAAAACTGTACAACGGAAAAGAGAAAGCATCTTCAACAATTGATACTAGCATAACTGGATGTCAGCATGTAGATCCATATCTTTCTCCATGCACAAAACTCAGGTCCAAGTGGATCAAAGACCTCTACATAAATCCAATGACACTGACCTTGGTAGAAGAGAAAGTAGGAAGTAGTCTTGAACTCATTGGCATAGGAGACAACTTCCTAAATAGAACACCAGTAGCACAGATACTGAGAGCAACTATTAATAATAAATGAGACCTCCTAAAACTGAGAAACTTTTGTAGGGTAAAGGACATAGTCAATAATACAAAATGACATCCTACAGAATGTTAAAAGATCTTCATCATCCCCAAATCTGAGAGTGGCCTGATCTCCAAAATATATAAAGAATTCAAGAAACTAAACATCAAAATACCAAACAATCCATTCAAAAAGTAGGCTCCAGAGTTAACTAGAAAATTCTCAACAGAAGAATCTCAAATGGCCTTAAGACATTTAAGGAATTGTTCAACATCCTTAGTCATCAGGAATATGCAAAACAAAATGACTCTGATATAACATCTTACATATGTCAGAATGGCTAGAATCAAAACCACTGAAAACAGCTTATGTTGGAGAGGATGTGGAACAAGGAGAACACTCCTCCACTGTTTATGGGAGTGCAAACTTGTACAGCCACTTTGGAAACCAGTATGGCAGTTTATCAGAAAATTGGGAATCATCCTTCCTCAAGACACAGCCATACCATTCTTGGACATATACCCGAGGAATGCACACTCATACCACAAGGACACATGCTCAGCTATGTTCATAGCAGCTTTATTCATAATAGCCATAACATGGAAACAACCTATATGTCACTCAAACAATTAATGAATGAATAAAGACCATGTGGTACAAATACACAATGGAGTATAACTCAGCAGTAAAAAAAAAAAAAAAAAAAAAAAAAAAAAAAACCAATGACATCATGAAATTTGCAGGTAAATGGATGGAACTAGAAAATATCATCCTGAGTAAGGTAACCTTTACTCAGATGGACAAACATGGTATTTACTCACTCATAAGTGGATACTAGTTGTAAAGCAAAGGATGAACTGAATACAACCCACAGCTCCAGAGATGATAGCTAAGAAGAAGGACCCTAAGAGGGATTCATGGATTTCTCTGTGAAGGAGAAATAGATGAGTTCTCCATGAGCAATCTGGGGGTGAAGGGGGTAATAGAGAGTGGGGCATGGGGATTAGAACACAGGGGAATGGGAGATTCAAGCTAGAACACAGGCAGAATGGGAGAGCAAGGAAAGAGATACCATGATAGACGGAGACATCATGGGAATAGAGAGAAATAGGGTGCTAGGGAAGTTCCCAGGAATCCAAAGGGATGACCCCACCTTTGACCACCAGCAATAGTAGAGAGGATGTCTTAACTGGCCTACTCCAGTAATCTGAGTGGTGAATACCCTAACTGTCATCATAGAGCCTCCATCCAGTAACTTATAGAAGCAGATGCAAAGATCCAAAGCCAAGCATCAGGCCAAGCTCCAGGAGTCCAGTCGATGAGAGAGAAGAATTCTATGAGCAAGGGACATCAGGATCATGATGGGAAAACTTACAGAGACAACCAAACCAAACTTGTGGGAGATCATGAACTGTGTACTAATAGTTTTGGAGTGACCATGAGACTGGACTAGACCCTATGAATAGGTGAGACAGTTGTTTTGCTTGAAATGTTTACAGAGACTGCTGGCAGTAGGATCAGGATCTATCCCTGGTGCATGAGTGGGCTTTTTGGAGCCAAGTGCCTATGGTTGGACAACTTACACAGCCTTGTTGCAGGGGGAGGGGCTTGGACCTGCCTCACCTGAGTGTACCAGCCTCTGCTGACTCCCCATAGGAGGCCTTGCCTTGGAGAAGGTGGGAATGGGGCGTGGGTTGGAGGAATGCTGGGCAGGGGAGGAGAAGAGAGAGATCTGTGGGTGGTATATAAAATGAATATAAAATTTCTTAATAATAAAAAAGTAAGAAAGAAAATGAAACTAGGAAAACAACTGTATTATTCTCAAACACATCTTAACATATTTTTATGTCTTTGATGGTGAGTGGAAGACAAGGTGATTGTCATAGATTTTGATGGCTTAAAATTACTAATTCTTTAGAATTACTTTTATATTCCATAACTCAACTGTAGATAAAGCCCTTTTTAATCCACAAAATACATATTGTCTGTAGTTAGTATATTGATATTTGATTTCCAAACCTACCCCTAGAAAGTGTGAAGTCATTCTGTTTTATAAATATATTAGATTTATTAAATCTGAAGCTGGAAATTCTACATTTCATACAAGGCTTTTTTTCATATGAAGATGAAAAATTCCCATGTCTTTGTAATACCCTGAATTAAGTCTGCACTTAGCTAAGTGATCTATGAATATTAAATGAGTTATTTTAAATTCTTATGATGTTTGATGACATTTTGCAAAAATAAAGTGTAGATTTGTTTTCCACATTAAAAAAGTCATAAAAACTATATATGTTAATTGTTATATGCTAATTTCTTTATAGTATGATTCCTTATGATATTTATACATACTCTTAATTTATCAATGTTTTTTCTTCTTCTATATGTATCTACAACCCCACTGTAGTTAGTACACACACCTGTTTTCCCTACTTCCCTTCATATTACTTGTAACATGGTATTTATATTAATTTTAATTTAAAAGAAATATATTTGTTCATCAAATACTTCTACATTTAAGAATAATACCAATATGAGAAAAATGTTCTGAGTATTTTCAACTTCTGCTTCTAGGATATTATGTCACTATTTCCAGGGATTTTCAGAAATATCAAATTTTGGATCATTTTAAACATACTTCTAACAGACTTCATCCTCTATTGTTTCAATAGATAAAATTGTTTAAGGAGTTATAAAATGTACTGAGACTGGATATGTGACTAAGAGGTTAAGATTACTTGCTGCTCTTCCAGTAGATTGGAGTTCAGTATCCAGAACCCAGGGCGGGCAGCTCACAACTTTCTATAAGAATAGCTTGAGGGTATATGAGGGCTGCTTCTGTTCTCCTGTGCAAGTGTACTTGTAGCTAGAGTTTTCCTGCCTGGCCCACAGTCAGGATATATCTCTTTCACCTGCCAGTCCCACAGCCGCTCAGACCCGACCAAGTAAACACAGAGACTTATGTTGGTTACAAACTGTATGGCCATAGCAGGCTTCTTGCTAACTGTTCTTACAGCTTAAATTAATCCATTTCCATTAATCTATACCTTGCCACATGGCTCGTGGCTTACCGGCATCTTCACATGCTGTTTGTCACCGTGGCAGCTGGCAGTGTCTCTGACTCAGCCTCCTACTTCCCAGCTTTATTCTCCTCCTTGTCCCGCCTGTACCTCCTGCCTGGTCACTGGCTAATCAGTGATTTATTTATTGACCAATCAGCAACATATTTGACATACAGACCATCCCTCAGCATGTACTCATGTGCACAAACCTTCCTCTAAAAGCCCCTCAATCATATAGTTATAATTTAAAAATAGCCAAGCATGGTCGAACAGTACCTAGAATGTTGAGGCAGGAGGATCTCTAAGTTCAAGGACAGCCTGCTCTTCATTGAGATTTGACAACTAGCCAGGGTTATACAGTTTGTCCCTGTCTCAAAAACCATTTAACAAAACATCCCTAGATGATGTAATAAAGAGAATATGTCAAATTATAATATGTAAAATTAAAAGGAACTACTAGACTAAGGATAATGGAAAGATCAGACCTAACCGTAGGGTTCGGGATAAAGAGGATATTTATGTAATGGGTGTTTAGTAAGAAATGGGTTAAGGTTATAGGGAAACCAAGGAAAAAACATTTGTTGAGCAATTAATTTCCAAAAGTGCTCCTAGTACATCTTACTGGGTTCATCATGATGTAGCAAATATGAAAATGCAGCAGCTGTGGATACCTGCAGGAGGTCAAGTAACAGAAGTCTGTCATCCGTGGGGCACATGGTCTCTAGGACAAGTTCCACACTGAAGAGCTCTAACTGCTTGGGGGAGAGAATTATTCCCTTTTGGGGTTGTGACATCTATTAGGACGTCCATGCTACAGTGTGAGGCCCCCCATGCTATTTCACAAGCAACATCACTCAGCTGGAAAAGGCAGTTGTGGCCAATTGTGAGGATCAGAGTTTGACCCCCTGAACCTCTGTGGAAGGAAAGAACTGATCCTGCAAACTGTCTTCTGACTTCTACTCATGCACATGCCTTATACTCACACTCATATATGCAAATAAGAGTAATTCAGTGTAAATAAAACATTTAAAGTCTGAAGGATCCCTCTCACCTCTTTACATTAGCTATCATTATGTATTTGTCAAAAACATTTCATATTTAATATTGTGTGTGTGTGTGTGTGTGTGTGTGTGTGTGTGTGTGTGTGTGTGTGTGTATTTCCCAAGGAACAAAGAAGAGATTGATGGATCTCTTAGAGTTGTGGTTAGGCAGTTATAATGAGTGATAGGAGTGGAACTTAGGTCCTCTGCAAGAGCAGGACCCCTCTTTAACCAACGAGCCATTTCTCCAGCTCCCTTATGAAATTCTTAACATATCCTGTAAGAAAAAAAAAAAGGATTTCTTCCATAGACTCCTGAGTTATAATATAACCTTTTATTCTAGGTTGGTTACATTTCCCCTCTTGATTTTAGACTTCAATCTTGAGTGATATGGGGTGCTACATTGGAGTGTAAGTTAAGTATGCCCTCACATGAAACAAGACTAGCACAAGGATAGTGTAGAAGACATTCCCCCTAAAATATATGTTTCTTAAAATATTTTATTTTAGGTGGGTGATGGTGGCACAAGCCTTTAATTACAGAACTTGAGAGACAGAAGCAAGTGCATCTTTGAGACTGAGGAAAATCTGGTCTACAGAGCAAGTTCCAAAAAGCTGGGGCTACTCAGAGAAACCCTGTCTTGAAAAACAAACAAAAATTTCATTTTTAATTATGTATAAATATGTGTATACATGTGGGTTTGCTCATGAAAAATTAACACATAAAATTTACTAATGGATGCTAGGCGGTGGTGGTGCACGCCTTTAATCCTAGCACTTAGGAGGCAGAGCCAGGTGGATCTTTGTGAGTTTGAGGCCAGCCTGGTTTCCAGAGTGAGCTCCAGGAAAGGTGCAAAGCTACACAGAGAAACCCTGTCTCGAAAAACCAAAAAAAAAATTACTAATGGAATGTACATTATATTTGACCCTAATGATGTTCATGTGTTGATATAGGGGTTTTTAATGTTTACTAAATTTGTGTACAAAATATGAAGTGTATTGATTGAACATATTTGGTTCAAATGACACCAAGAATGAGTTAACTATGAAGCCTTGCATTTAGAGCCTTGCCATTTTTATAGTTAGCATGGCTTTCTTATAATCAACTGCAATTTTTGTTTTTATTTTGATTTTTTATTTTCCTTAATGGATTAAGTTTAACATTTTAATATTAAACTTGCACATTAGTTTCTATCATAACATTTCTCCCTCAAGGATTTTGGAAATAGCTGTTTGGAACATGATATGACTTCCACTGTTGGCTGATTTGGAGCTGATTAAAGATATTATTTGTGTATGCTCAAGCTATCTCCAGCATGGAAGACAGTTTAATTCCTGTTCTGTGCAGATTGAGACGATGAATTCTCAGCTCCTTCTCCAGCACCATGTCTGCCTACACACCTCCATGCTTCCCACCCTGATCATAATGGACTAAACATCTGAAACTGTAAATGCTTCCTTTTATAAGTGTTCATATGACCATGGTGTCTCTTCACAGCAATAGAAACCATAACTAAGACACAGGGTCTAAGGAAGTAATTTCAAATGTGTAGATGCAAGTTGTAAAGGTCTGAGGATGTGAATGCTTAAGTTGTAAGAGTCTAAGAAAGTGATTTAAAAAATGTGAAGGGATTTGAAACATGTTTCATATTTTTCTATGCTATTGTTTTACTAAGATTGTAAATGTTAAGAGTTTTAACAGTAATCAGTGGAGTTCTGATAAACTGTTAATCTTTCCCTGGTAAAGTACTAATTACTATCATCATAGTCACAAGCTCAGAATTTAACATGCTTTTGGTTGTTTTCTAGGCATAGACTTAAAAGTGCTTCTCCTTGTGATGAAAACATCTCATTCTAATCTTTATATATCCATCTCTATGGACAGAGGAAAAAATGTTCATGGTTTTAACCCAAAACCACAGCTTGTGGTATGACTCTAATGCATGAGTCTACCCTAGCTGTTTTACAGACACCTGTTAACTGCTTTCACTACAGTGAGAATTTCAGGACTGATTATAAGCAGTGGCAATGCTAAATCATCAAAAAAAAACCCTTTTATCTATTTTTGTAAACTTAAATAATTCATGTAAGCTTCAATGAGTCATGACTTGGATCCTCCGCCTGTCACAGGCCAGACTCCAGGTGTGGACTCCTCTCAACCAACAGCTTAAGCTTCCCCACTAACCTACTGTCTATACTTAAGTGTCCTCCCTCTCTCTCTCTCTCTCTCTCTCTCTCTCTCTCTCTCTCTCTCTCTCTCTCTCTGCTACCCCTAGTCTTCAGACTATTTCCATATCCCAACAACCAGGAAACCAGGAGCACAGGTCTGGAAGTTTCAGTGGTACACCAAAGAAAAAGATTTTTTTCCATGAAGCTCTTAAATTTTATCTTATTTCTCTAGTCTATACCTATCCAATCAGAGTTCTAATCACTTAAAGACTCGAAACTGCTACAAATCAAAACCAGCTAATCCTAGATTTACTGAAAACCAATGTAAGCTAGATGCTTCTGATGGAATTTCCAACTGTGCTGAGCCTCTGGCTTTAACCACATTTTTCAGACTGCTCCAAAGCTGCCTGCACTTTGCTAGCCCCAGGTCGTCACACAGAACCTAGGAAGCCTGCATTCATCTGTAGATGAATTTCTAAATGGTCTTAATAAATAAAATCATGGAACCAAATATAAGGGTGAAAGCCTTAGAGAAAGATCAGAGGAATAGGACAAACCATGGGCTAATCTCACCTCACTAATTCCGCAGCTTCCAAAAAGAACTTCTTCTTTTATACTCACCTTTTATGCCTTTTTGGTGTCTTCTCTCATTGGCTTTCTTAGCACAGCTACATCACTTCCTCTTCCTACACAGCTTTCTGTCTGTCTGTACAGACCTCCTTACCTCTATGTTTGTTACTGGGATTAAAGGAGTGTGCCGCCATACTTGGCTCTGTTCCCTAGTGTGACCTTGAACCCACAGAGATCCTGCCTACAAAGTGATAGGATTAAGGCTCTGTGCTACCCATGTTGGACTTCTTTGTTTACTTATAATGACTGGCCTTTTCCCTCTGATCTCTGGGCAAACTTTATTTTTTAAAGCGCAAATGAAATACGACCACATTCATCTCCTTCCTCCCAACCTTTGGTCAATTCTCTAACCTGCCTAGGTCCTGACAATGTTCTAATTTGACCTAAGAAGAAGTTACAGAATAGATTGCATTATCATCAACAAAAGGGCTGATATGTCAGGCCCAAAAGGAAACTTGGTACAAATGGCTAACTGTGGTGCCTATTAGCATAACAAAGTTCATGCTGGCCTCCAAGAACTCTGAGCAAGTATTTGTTATAGAGTCAACTTCGGTATCTGGAATCCTGACTCCACTCAGCTGCTCTCATTCCAGGCTCTAGCCTAAACTTCTCCAGATCATGAACTTCCCTTCCCCAGCTTCTGCTTTCTACATAACCAAGACATTTTGAAATGCTCCTTCTTGACTCTCTTGGTCTTCTTGCCACTCTCTTTCTAGGCTCCTCTCTGTTCATCCTCCTTTCTTGCTCCCCATCTCAAGGCCTGACCTATTCTGCTGGCCATATTTAGTCTACTACTTTTTCTCCCTGCTCTGGACTCTTCCAGGTGCCCCTGGCTATATTCTCTATCATGTCTATCAGAAAAAAACTTCCATTTAACCATAAAAGTAAAGAGAGTAATGCATTCTTTTCCAGTCTGCACATCCAGATTTAAATATAAGTGCATCTCTATGACACACAAGCAGAGGAGGACCATGTGGGAGCAGAAAGTACTAACAGGAACATAAGGACAGGACTGGGCAATAGAGGAGAAATACTGAGTAAATTACAATGATGTGCATGTTTGTATCAAAGGTTCCTAATGTAATGCATTATTTTATACATCTACTAAAAATTTAAAAAAAAAGAAAAAAGAAAATACAGGTACAAAATACTGAGCATAAATATAAGTTTATAAAGATCTTACTATACCTTAGGTCTTACTATACCTTAGGCTATTTGAGTTTGAGTATTTCAAACTCTCTATAGATACACTTTTTAAAATTTCTTTTCCACAAAAGTCACAGAATAAAAATTACTTAAAGTTTCTTGTAGTGTTTTTTTTCTGCTTAAAATGTTACAAAGATTGTTTTAAACTGGGATTCAATAAAGCATATTGGAGTTAGCTAATAATGTATAACAAACCACCAATAAAAGAAGCAAATATTTGTTGACTCAAGACTCCAAGATTCACAGCTAGAGAGATGATGCTGAGGTCAAGAGCACTGTACCACCCTTGTAGAGGACCTGAATTCAATTCCAAGACACAAAGCAGGGGCCTAACAGCACAGTAACTGCAACTCCTTAGGAACCAATCCTCTCTTCTGACATCTAAAGTCACTGAACACAGAAATATGAAAACACACACATACATACACACACACACACACACACACACACACACACACTACAACTACCTCCACTACTATTGATACTAATAATACTTCTATCACTTAATATCTAAAAAAAACCAAAGTCTACAATTCAATAACAGGATTTATTCTGTGACCACACCCAGTCACTCACAAGTACAAGAACAGGAAAATAAAACCCACTCTAAATATATATTTTGAATTTATTCCCATGGAAACAGCCCTGGAGGGAAATTGGCAATTTTCTCCTGGAATACTTCATCAAAGGCTTCAGCTTGGGCTACTGTAAAGTGATTCTTCCAGTCCCCAGCCATGCCTAGAAAATGTGAAACAGACACATAGATGGGTTAATGATGATCTCAACACTGCTCTCAGTCCTTCCTTCACATGCTCTTTCCATTGGCTTGACAAGGACCACACAGTTAATAAAGTAGAAGTACCAGTAACTTTCTGGAGAACAAGTATTATTTCCTTGAAGTATTTTACATCAATCTTCTACCTCTGTGGCAATAATCACCCCCCTTCCTGATCTCATGACAACTACAGACTCTAAGGGCTTCCATACTAGCTCTACCTTTCAGATGTTGAAATTATTCCTGCTTCCCACTACACCTGCTTCCATCACATTGTCCAATCCAACAGAGTTTCTTATCTCAATTATCCAAACAGGTTTCAATTCTTCTTTCTAAATTTTAGTGTTTACATATAAAAGTTCTACAAAACATGCAATCAACTTTTAAAAGATCTTTAAAAAATATGTTTAATTATGTGTGTGTGTGTGTGTGTGTGTGTGTGTGTGTGTGTGTGTGTAGGTAGGTACACATGAGTGCAGGTTCCTGCAGAGCTTTGAGGCATCAGATCCTCTTGTGCTGCAGATGCACAATGTTGTGAACTACATGCCAATCATCTTGATGCTTTCATCAGATGAAGGAGACCCAGATATTGCCTGCTGAGAACATCTCAAAATTTCTGGTTTTAGTCAGCATGGTGGCTGGTGATGCATCAAGACCTACATGATCTTTTT
The DNA here is from genome assembly GCF_949786415.1 of Peromyscus eremicus. Lineage (NCBI taxonomy): Eukaryota > Metazoa > Chordata > Mammalia > Rodentia > Cricetidae > Peromyscus > Peromyscus eremicus. The sequence goes on from NW_026734308.1 coordinate 668,669, forward strand.
ACTATATCTTTTTTTACCAGTCTTTGGTTCTCATCACTCCATTTTGTATGTCTTTAGTTTTGACATTAGAGATGACAAATTGTCCAATTGCTGTCATTGAATTGTGTATTCCTTCTTTCTAGAGTTCTAATATCTTCCATATACTCACTTCTTGTTCTTTGGTTTCCTAATTTATGCTGCTGTGACTACCTCTCTCCATATTCCCTTCATGTAGAACCCTGCAGGCCCTATCCTTGCTGTGTTTTATTTAATAACTGTGACTTGCTGGAAAGGAACTTCCTCATAGTTCTGGAGGATGAAGTTTTCACAAAAGGTTGTTTTCCAGACTTTCCCTGGCTTTTATTGGCTTGAAGATAGTGGGAGTCTCTCTAGGTTTTCTTTCCTCTATGTCTCAGATTAATGCCGTCCAAGGACACAAGTAAAAATGATTAATGGCTCAAGTATTCTATTTAGAAAACATCCACTATGAAGTATTGAAATCTCAAACCTTTGAAGTTTGTCAGAAGATGTTTCCTTCATCATGTCTTCATTGTGACAATGTCTTTATAAAAGTTCTGTCAATTAAACAGCAAATGAATGGGAATGAGCATCTCTCTAGTCTGTATTTCCTGCAGTGTCTAAATATGGAATCATAATGAGCAAAAATTGTTTGTAGAAAATTATTGCTTGAAGCTTCAAACCAGATTCATCCCACCTAGACAGATGCTTGAGTCTCCCAGGTAAAGAATAGCTCTTCAGAGTAGCTCTTCAGAGTAGCTCTTCAGAGGCAAGAAAAGGTATTTATGGGGGTTTTGAGAAGAGCAACTAAAGGACAGTGAAAATTCATCAAGAGAATTCCTTCCATTTAAGGCCAGTCTAACAGTTAGCAAAGCTTTTCATGCATTATGATTTAGGAAATTAAGTATCTACTTGTAAGTAATTAAATTAATTTTAGAATTAAACTTTAATCATTCATATCTTCAAGATTAAAAAAAGGAACGAATCTGATATAGTAATTGAGGAAAGCAACATTATCCTCATGCATCTTATTCTTCAAAAGTGTTTCCCAGTTATTCATCTCAGTATCCTCTATAATGAAGTCATGAATCATGGTGGGGTGAGTAATGAAGTTGGTCTCCCACTTCAATGACCTGGTTTCCAGTGGGACTCAGGGCTTATAATGAGTTTGAGTACAAGGAAAATAATTCCTTAGAGTAAAAGCTTTCTTCAAATGTAAAATAAATGAATGTCATATATAATCACTATGATAATTTAATTGCAAATGAGTTATAGAGTCAGATCAAATTTTCTGACAGAATTAAGATATATGATACAAAAAATACTATGTTTTGGAAGAGACTTAACTAAAATCCCATTGTGATCTCATCCTAGAAGCATTTACATGGAAAAGAAGAATTGAAAATTGTCTTCATGGAATTCTATTGCATCAGCTCAAGTGTGTTTCTGACAAAACTTTTATTTGTTATTTTCTATAGCCTTTCCCTATTTAACAAGACATTTTATTCTTCTTGTCATTTCATTAAAGCCTTTTATGTATACATACTGTTTTCCCTCTGCCAAATTCTTATTCATTACAGGAAATCCAAGAATTGGCAAATTCTCTTCTTATGTGGGACCTTCACTTTTAGTGCAGACAACTCTTCTCTCCACAAAGCCTGGATGGAGCACAGGTGTTGAAGGTTATCTGTCAACAGCAGTGGATTCTCCAGAGGTCTCAGTACATAGTGTACAGATAAACATATTTTTGAAGTGACATATATGCATGCTCAATTCTGAGTCCAAACTTCTTCTTGTGAGGACAACAGGAGTAATGTATTAAATGTAATCTGCTAAACACTTTAACTTACATATCTATATGTATAGCCCTGCTGTCTTTATATTCTAGGACCTGATCCTTACAATCTAGAGTGGAGAAAGTTTGAAGGTTAAGGCTGAAGCCTGTAAATTATTGGGAGAAGAAAATGAAACCCATAACTATCCACTTCCTGCATCTATACCCATGTTCTTTACTTGTTCCCAAAGATATGACATTGGATTAATTCCTTCTTCAATGCCACATCCCATCTTACCAATTATTCTCTAATTACTTAAAGGTGACACTCCAGATGTGATTCATTCTGGCAAAGTTGCTCCTCAACTTTACTGCTGTGAAACTATACCTACAATCTGCTCCCAGCATAGAGAGGTAGCACAGACATAGAGAAGATGGATATTCCCATTCTTGGAGAGGCAACATTCAGAACAAACTGAGTATGCCTGAGCCTGAAGCAATCCCAATTTAGGTTGGCAAATATCATCAGAGTTTAACACTCATGAATAATTTACTTAATCTTTATGGGGTCTATTCTCAGCATAGTATGAGAAAACAATCTTGACAGGTTCAAAATTTTTCCAGCAATGAATGGAAGTGTTTTCTGTGGTTATCATCCCACGTATATCTTTAGTCCTATGCACTAAATTTTTTTTGGAGATTCTATGATACAGGGAATCTTACAAAGCCTCATTGCAACACATCTACCCTTTTGTTTTCCATTGAGGGTACTTAACACAACCATCTGCAATCCCAAGATGATCTGCCAAAGCAAATCATTTGTTTCAGAGCTACTGAAGCCTACATCATCACCATGGAATGACTCTTCTGTAAGGTCTGTGAGAAACTATAATGTGATGAGCAATGGCTTCTGAAACATTCCCAACTCTTTCTTAGATTCTCATTAAAACATCAAGCCCTCCACATATTCTGACATCATTTAAAGCTCAAAAATCTCTTCACCTTTTTCAAGAGAACCAAATCATGAGTAGCCATATCTTCAGGCATGAGACTAAAATTGGACATTTTATTTTCTTTCATGGCTTGAAAAGAGCTGTACTTGAGGACCGTATCCAGCTAATCTGGCTCTAATTTTTCTCCAAGGAAGTCACAAATCTCTATGATGCTCTTTGTGTCCTAAAAGAAGAAGAAACAAAATAAAGATAATTATCAGAAAGCTCTGAGAGAACAGATGCAGATATTGGAACTATGGATGAAGGATGAAAAGGGACATGAAGAAAGAAATGGCAACATGAAATGAGAAAGCATTGAAAATGTTTTAGGAAAGAAACAGACCACGTAAAGATGGTAGGAATCCCACACAGCATTTGTATGTTGAGTGGGCGTGGAATGTTGCTGATCTGTCACCCTAAAAGACAGAGGCTGGAATTTCTTCTAGGGAGGAAAGGGTGTTAGAGACAGGGTCTCATATAACTGATGCTGTTCTCAAACTTACTTCATCATGGATAAAGTCCTTAAACATCTATCTGATCCTCCTGCTTCCATCTCTCTAGTGCTGTGTTCACAGGTGTGTGACAACCCACCTATTAAATGCTCTGAGATTTTTTTTTCTGAGAGAGGGTCTCACTATGGAGCCCTGTCTGGTGGGATGGAAGTTGCTCTGGAGACCAGACTGACCTCAAGCTCAAAGAGATCACAGACCTACCTACATGCCTTTGCCACCTAAGTGCTGGCAATAAAGGTGGACACCACCATACCCAACCTGCCCTGTGATGTCCAAAGAGACTTTTAGGCATAATTCTAGACAGTGATCCATGGGAATGAAGAGAATGTGCTCAAAGAATTTGAGTGAGGTTACTGTTTACACAATGTAATACTCTGTCCTATGGGTAAATGAGAATAATATAGCTTTACACTATCATGAGACTGAGCTCAATAATTATTACTTTGGGGGTACTTCTGGGAGATATTGGTTTGTTTTGAGTTTTACCTCATGCTGTAACTCAGATGAGCATCACATTCACAGTCTTCCTGTTTCAGATACCTGTATTCTGGAATTACAAATGTACACTGCCACAACTGGGTTAATACTATGAAATAGTCACAAGAAAGCACAGTCTTGGACTTTGCTTTGAATTCCAGCCTTTTCCTGGGGGACTAAAAGTATTATTGTCTCAAAATTTTTATTACATATTTCATAACAGATTCAATTAATATTTCAGGGGAAGATAAACAACCATGGAAATAACTTAAAAGAATGTGTTGAATGGTTGGACAGAAAACATATGGGAAATTGCACTAAAATGCAACAGAGACAGATTAGTAGGGAAGCTTCATGGGAGAATATTGAATTTTATGATGAGAAAGTGAAAGATTTTACAAAAGACAAAACAGGCTTTTGTATTGCTACTTATGTGGAAACTTTCTGTTCCTGAATGATAACATTAAGAGATGAAATTCCTTTTGAATAATCCAATTTTCCTTTTTTTGTTGCTCCTTAATATTCTTCATTAAAAATTATTTTTGACTACTGCCAAGGAAGTAAATAGGCTGACTGCAGATTTACCTTTCCCTGTGCTCCTCCAGACCCAATTCCCCAGTCTCATCCCCAGTTATGCCACAGAAAACCTGAAGCAAATCCCTGCTCCCATCTAGAGTGGATTCCACAGATCTTCTGACCTCTCCATCAACTCATTGCACTATCCTAACATCCAAATCCAACAGGCTTTCATTTGGAAACCAAAGACCACTCTGGGCAAGGAAGAGGTAAGCTAACTATAGATCTTCACTCCCCCCTCATTCCTTTGAGTCTAGTCCCAAAGAGTTACCCCAAACTCTTCAAGAGAACACCTGTTTTAGAAACCCAAATCTCTAGTGGATCTCCAAGACCCCTTCTAACATCTCTACACCAATGCATTTGTTTGTTCCATACCTCAAATCCATCATGCATTCCCTGGGAACCCACAGGCCAAGCTGGGCATGGAAGCAGATAAGTTAAGTGCAGATCTTCACCTCTTCATTTGATCCTTCAAGTCCAGTCTCCTAGTCTCTGTGTAGAACACCTGTTACAGTCTCCTTCCCACAAACACCCTTGTTTCATATGGATAACAAAAGTCTTCAGCTCCAAATTCCTTCTCCCTACTCATTGTTTTGTTCTAGCCAATCCTGAAATCCATAAGACACTCCCTACACACCTACAGGCCACTCTAATTAGGAAAGCAAATAGGCTAACTGCAGATCTTCATTTCTTCCTCCATTCTTCCAAATCCACATCTCAATCTCATTCACAGCTTTACATTGAAATTCTGCTGTGGCCTGACCTCACACATTCTCAGGTGACTATCTAAGCAGCTCCTGTGGAAAACTCTGCTGTCTTCCCTTTTATGGAACTTCCAATGACCTCCTCCATGACAATTGCCATTTCTAAGTGTCAGCTTTCTATATCTAGAAACATTTTACCTAGGACTCCCACTGTCCACACCTATCAGGATCCAAGAATTATTTGCTACCATGCAACACAAAGCCGCCAAACTCTCCTAAGTGCCAAACAGAACAACAAAAAATTAGGAAGGAAACAACAATCCAATAAAGACAAGACCAGATATCACCACCTAGAATTACAGTTTTCCCAATCCCAGATGCTTAGATGCCAACCTAAAAGCACAGTCAATAACATCCAAGACAGTATGTTTTCACCAGAGTCCAGCAACCATATGACAACAGGCACTGAGTATTTCAACATAGCTTCAGAACAAGAAAATGATCATAAAATAGCCTGTATGGATATGATAGAGGTCCTTAAAGAGGAAAAGAATAAATCCTCCAAAAATCTATGAAAACACAAACAATGGAAGGAAATGGATGAAACCATTCAAGACCCAAAAGTGGAAATAGAATCAATCAAGAAAACTCAAATTTAAGGTTATCTGCAAAAGAAAAACTTAGGAACTCAAACAGAAACCTCAGATGTGAGCTTCCTGAATAGAATACAAGAAGTAAATGAAAGAATCCCACAAGAAATGGATACACTTATCAAAGAAGAGGTTAAATCTAAAAAAATCCTGTCACAAAACATTGAAGATATCTGGGATACTATGAAAAGAACAAGTTTAATATTAAAAATAAAGGAAAAAGAAACAGTTCAAAAGTGCAGAAAATGTTTTCAACAAAATCGTAGAAAAAAATTTATATTACCTAAAGAAGAAAATTCCTATCAAAGTAAAAGAAGCATACAGAACACCACATAGACTGAATCAGGAAAGAAAGTCCCCCTATCATGTAATAACTACTAAAAAATATAAACTTAAAAAGGGCAAATTGTGGATGAATTGGTAAGTGCTGGAATGGTAGAATTAAGTGGAGAGGGTGAAAGGAGAGATATTTGGAGGAAGGAATATGGGGGAGTCACAGCTAAAAGTAAGGTGCATTTGAGGGAACATATGCAACCTAATACAGTATACATACATATGAGGACCCTCTAAATAATGTGACCTAATAATGGGGAGATGGTGTTCCAAATGGTCATCTCTTGTTACCAAAAGAATTTTTATTACTGAGATTAGTTTATATCTAATTGAGTTGTTGGCCAAAGAGACCTCCTGGAAACCCCTAACAACACAGGCTATAGGTTGCTCATCACAAACTGACAGCAAGTTACTATTGCTGAAGACAACACCTTTATAACTCACTGAACATACAGATGCTTGGCTAGCAACTGCATAGAGCTTTCATAACTACTTTCCAGCACTTTTGTTACAAGAATATGATTTGCACACTATCAAAAGAGAAGTGTAGACTTAGAGCCAGCCACCAATCCTTTGATCTAGAATGGTATCTGCTATGGAGAAATCCTTGTTTACATTATGAATATGTATTACTAATATTGGTTAATAAAAAGCTGATAGGCAGGTAGGTGGGCAGGAATTTAGATGGGAAAGCAAAATTGAGAATGATAGGATGAAGGAGAGTGGAGGCAGGAGGGATGCCAGCTAGCTAATCAGTAAGACATGCTAGAGCACAGGTAAAGCCATGAGACACCTGGCATTACATAGATTAATAGATATGGCTTCATTTAAATGTAAGATTGAGCTAGTAACAAGCCTAAGCTATCAGCCAAGGATTTATAATTCATATTCAGCCTCTGAGTCCATTATTTAGGACTAGGCAGTTGGGAAAGGAAATGTCCCTTTTCATGTGGCATTCCAATGTGTGGCCAAAATTTCCACATAAAACCTGACAAAGCTTAGAAAAGGATACTAGACACACAAGAAAGTAGTCAAGCATGGCTTCTTGGTAGTGAATTTTTCTCCAGTGAGCTCTCTTTGCTAGTAAGCAGAGGCATCGTTCCTCTAAGAGACCACTTGGTGGCTTGGTGCTAGTGGCAAAATTGGATGATGGCTCTTTTAAGAGGCATTGCTATCAAACACGCATATGGTGATTTGAGCAGCTGGCAACATACTACTGTGTGGCAGCATGGACCTAGAAACTTCTTGGAGATCGGGAAGTAAACGTGGCTTCCAATGCTGGTGATAAATGTGCCCCTGCCATGAGATTAGACTATCAGGGAACCGAGAGAGAGGAGCTAGCACCAGTATGCTGTGATCTAAGTTACACAGCAGTTCTTTTGTTCATGCAGACAGAAAACATTATAGATGTGCAATAAGGACAGATTAAGACAAAAAGAGCCTCTAAATTGGTCACAGTGTGTTTAAAAATATGAATAGGTTTGGGAGAAAGAAAAAAGAATATATATATATATATATATATGTATATTTTTCCTACATTAAAATACAGTAAGTTCCTTACACAATAAGCCATGTAAATATGGAAAACATAGAGACAGTATGGATACTGTATGTTATTGTGTTGTCTTTAAATCTTTTGACTACTCATCAACAAATGAGAACTGCAAAGAAACATTTGATTATGAAAGCTGCTAGATTAAATCAACCTTTATATTTTAAAATCATCTTGATATCAAAATTTAATTAAAAAATATGTTACTTTGGGAAAGAGGCTCTGCTTTTATTTCCACAGGAAGGGAGAGACTCTGGATTCATTCTAAGTCAAGAAAAATCAGGTTTGAATAAAAAGACCCCCTAAAAGAATTTCAGATTGGAACAGATGACAAAAATGATGAGGTTTGAGAGAGCCTCTGTTACAGTTCCCTCTGAGTTCTGCATCAGAACAACTTCAAGGCTGCTGGCTGAGATGATCCAACCTCACAGAGTACTTCAGTCAGGACTTGACTATAATCTTAATTTTTTCTGGGTTGCTACAAGATTACTAGTTCCCATAATCAATAGGAAGTAATCTAGAGAACTACACTCGCATTCCCAAAAAATAAATTATGAATATTTGTCATGATTTGTTGAGGTTGGTTACAAGTTGTTAAACATAATGGTCAGAAAAGAAAGCTAAATGAAGAGATTAGATCCAGGAATGTTTTTCTGAAAAGAAAAGGGGAGGTATAGAAATGATTGGATAAAATGATAGATTACTGAGTCCACTTCAATCCAAAAAACAAGTATTAATCTTAGGTATATTATATTGGTATGGATTTTGGTATCTTGATACAAATTTAAAGTTAATTTTTTATACTGTATGTAATTCTACTCTTATTTCAGGTATTATGTTTATGCATCTCATTTAAAAATGTAATATATAGTTAAATATAGATTAATAGTCATCTATAATAACAAACTTACAGTCATGTTATTTAGGTCTTCAAGGTATACAGAGATATATTTCAGATATATACATAATCTTCAAACACTTCAAAGACCTACAGAATATGGCATTTGAAATGTTTTAAGAACTTAGACATTTCTTGATTTAGTGAGACATCTCTGTTCCTGGCATTATCAATTATTTCAAAAAGGATGAAGGGTATGGAAGAAAAACAAATGGAGTTTGTTTTCTTTATGGCAAAAGTAAGCAATGGGGGCAAAGAAACTGTCATTGCCTTAATTGCTGACAGTTATTGTTTAAATTGAACCAGTAGGATGCAAGAAAATCGACTGCTGAACTTTACCAAGACAGTGTAGGACAGTCCTTCAAAATTCTCTATTTTACAGGAAAGTCAGTCAGATATGCTTGGCCTGTAGGTTAGAGTTGGATGCCCCAATGTTACAGAGAAACTTGGGGTAAATGTGTAGGCAAACTGATGTCCCTGTTATTTGGTAACTTTTTAGCTTTCTGGGGTTTTTGATGGAGTTAAAGACTAAAAAGTTATAATCATAGTTTTTCTTAGTTATAATAGAAAGTAAATTCAACACAAAACTTTAGACAAACCAAGATTAAGATAAATAAATATTTTCTCTAATTTTGACAAATGTAAATGGATTAGATATTGTTATTATAATTCTTACTTAATAACTCTTTTAGTTGTATATAGTCTTACTATATTAAGGTTAAGATCTTCCTTTTTGTTAGACAAAAAGGGGAACATTCTGTGTAACAATCTTTTTCTATATTATGAATATGGATTACTCACATTAGTTAATAAAATGCTGACAGGCTGGTAGCTGGGCAAGATGTTAGACAGTAAAATCAAACTAAGAATGATGAGAAGAAGGAGAGCAGATTCAGGAGAGATGTCAGCCAGCTGATCAAGAAGTAAGACATTCTAGAGGACAAGTAAAGCCATGTGGTACCTGGAAATACATAGATTAATAGAAATGGGTTAAATTATAGATAAGAGTTAGGTAATAACAAGCCTAAGCTAACAGTCAAGCATTTATAACTCACATTTAGACTCTGAGTTGGTTATTTGGGACCAGGTTGTTGGGACCGGAAACTTCCATTTACATAGTCCTACCTGCAAGATATGTTAGGGCAATGTTGCCACAGAGCGCATGGGAGTAACCAACCAATAACTGATTTTACTTAAGACCCTCTCTATGAGTTGGAATCCATAGCTGGCACTGCTTTGTGGACCAGAGACTAGATAGTCTGGGGACCTAGGGTAAAACCAAGTAATACTGGTCTGAAAAATCGGTCACAAAATGGCTCCCAATGGTGTTCTGCTATGCTCAGATAGAGTCTCTTTCAGCCATCACCAGAGAAATTTTCTCCCACGACATTTGGGAAAAATAGAGATTCACAGATAGAGAACACACAGAGTTTGAGATACTTTTGAACAGTCAGCCCTAAATGGAATATCTCTATCAAATCTCTCACTTTAGATCTCAGATAATGCTTCAGAAGAAGAATAAGAATGTTAGAGCCAGAGAAGAGAGAGGACACCAAGAAAACATGACCATTCACATCAACATAAGAAAAGCTTATATGAACCCACAGACTGGAGCAATATGCATAGTGCCACACCAGTCTGCACCAATCCTCTGCTTATATGTTAGGGCCCACAGTTTAGTGATTTTATGGTCCTCTTAGATGTTTAAACATGTGGGTCTCTGCTTGTGCCTTCTTTGTGCTTATTTCCTTCTGTTGGTTTGTCTTGTCCAACTTTGAGGTGATAATATTATCTCATCATATTGTGCTTCATTTTGTTATATTTTGCTGAAGAGAGCATATGAAAACCCTGAGGTGTTGCCAGTGGAATCTGTGCTGGAGGTACACAAGAATGAGGACATTGATCCCTCCAGGGCTGCCCCACCTGATATCCTACTAAGCCTGTGGGCCAGGGAGAAAACACACCCCTGTGTCCTGAGGGCAGACTTTATGGTGTATGCATGTCATGCTCTCATCCATCCAACTGTTACTTGTTTTTATAACCCTCCTACTCTTTATGATTTTTCTTTCTCTCTCCTGAAGTGGCTTCAATGAAATTAGAAATGATATTGAGATTATGACAATGGCAGGAGTTACAGCTGTTATGAAGGTCATGGGAAAAACCCAGAAGGTTGGTGGCAGAAAACTGTAGATGGAGTGACATATAGATAGGATAGAAGACAAGAGTTGTCCAGAACTTGTTAAAAGACAACTTGATGATTTACAGAGATGAAGGACTTAGACTGACAGTTTGGTACTTTAAACCATTGCTTGTACTTCTGTGCTTTATAAGAAACCACAAGTAGATGGCCTCTGGGGTGATAACCTCAGATGTTCTGATAATTATTAACCTGCAAAAGAACAAGCTGACACGCTTTGGATTTCTTCCTGGGAATTTCTATGTGTAATCAAGGGATAGAGGGTAAACTTTGTTGATTTAAAAAAGCATTTTTGAAACTATTGTGAAGAACCCAATCACTTGTTGAATTTTCTAATCCCCTATTTCCTTGTATTATTACAATAAAAGACTGGGGTTGAGTCAGATCAGGAGAAGGCAGAGAAAATGCACATCTTCAGATCTAACAAGACTCGTCAGCTTGCACCAACTCTTGTGTCCCAGTCTTTTTTTGTGCCTGCCAGACATCCCTGCCCTTTGAGACCCTCGAAACTGCTGAGGCTTGCCCCTCGCAACATTTTTTAAAAATTAATGAATGGAAATTGAGCAACTAGAGTAAAGGTTAACAACTGGAATGTCATTTATACCTGCTGGGAAAGGGAAAATTCCATTTTCTCCAATGAAGTGAAACTAGAGATATCAAACACTCCAGCAAACTCCTCCTGTGAAAGCGTAGTTGACAAACATAATAGGCTCTATAACTGTTTTGTTGTTGTTGTTGTCTTTGTTGTTGTTGGTGGTGTGTGCGTGTGTGTGCGTGTGTGTGTGTGTGTGTGTGTGTGTGTGTTTCATTTTGTTACAATTCAGTGTTTTTATTGTTCTCTTTTTGGTATTGTTTTATTTTGTTTTCTTACAGGGAGATTTTTGTTTTATTTGGATTTTGTTTGTCTTTTCAGAAAGAATTTAAGGTTGTGTGGATAAGGAGGAGGGGAAAATTTGGAAGAAATAGTGGGAGAGAGAGAATATGATCAAAATGTATTTAAATTTAAAATTGTTTTAAATAATAAAAAGTTAATAGGGGAAATGAAAATGAACACAAAGAAGTTACAGCTGTCAGTAACCTTCATCATCACCAGAGTGTAATATAAAAGGTACACAGGTAAGACTGTTTCTTCTCCTCTTTAACTAAATTTTTTCAACTCTTCTAAGGATGGGCAAGTGTTTTCTCTGACAGAGTACACACTTTTTTCTTGTTCAGTGAAAAGTACAATTAATATTTTTTATCTGTGATATATAAGTGATGGTTATTTTTTACTGATAACTTCCAAACTACTTAAACTTTTGAGTTGCTGATCAAATGTGAATATTTTTCTGCTTATATGCTTAGTGTCATTATTATGTGTCCATCAGTAGAGGGAGAATTTTTTAACTATATGAAAAAATACACAAATGAACTTAAAAATATGTTAGTTAATGATCTTGTAAATCAATGTCTCTTTTAGCCAAGGTTGACCTCAAACCCACCATACAAACAATGATAACCTAGAAATTCTGAATCTAACTCTCTCTCCCAGTGCTGGTTTTAGAGTCATGTGACACTTTGCCAAGATTTTTTTTTAATTTTTAAAATAAGAGATATTTGAGAAATATGCACAGTACTTAATCATATTGATAATCTTCTGTGGGGCATTTCAATGAAATGAAAGCTGCAATGATCTGATAAGGGTGTGGCCTATCAGTCTATTTACAAATATGGCATTACTATATGTTCCAAATTTTAGATTTTTCTCTACTAGGAGTTTTGAAATCTCCAGTGTATTCTAGCCCACCATGCAGAATCCTCTCTACTGCAGAGCACAGGACACAGTCCTCCCTGATTGACTGCATCTTGTACATGCCTAGTCAGATGTGAGTTTCACTCATGTTTTTCATGTGGCTTCAGCACTTGTGCTCTCCCAGGATTCTCAGATGGATTTCCTGCCTTTGTTCCTCTTCTTGCCATCCATAGGGGAATGACTTATATTTGGGAACAACAGTGGAGTGACACTGTGTTACCCATTCCCCACTGACCACTGGGTTACTAGGTTTATTGAATGTGTTGCATAGACAATTAAAAAACCTACACTACAAGTGTGAGCTACCCCACCCTACCCCAGAGTGGAGTAGGGTAAAGAAGATATGGATGATGGACAAGGAGGCTAGAGAGAAAATGCCAGATGCAGGGCAATAAAGGACATTGGACATAATCTCACTTTTATTGACTCTTCATTAGCCTAACACTGACATGGGAATACCTAGGAATGTGAGGTGCTGCGTGGGGTGAGTTTGTGAGAGGCTTTGTGATTGCTGTAAGAGTTAAACATACCTGTTCCATGTCTCTGTAGCTCAGGAGCAGGAAGTTGTTGCTTTCTCAAATGCATAGCCAGGCATGTGTGTACTCAAACCATGATCCATATACCACTGTATGAAGGGAAGAGGAAAGTGTTGATTATAAAGAATGAAAGTGAGGTCTGCTTGATATTCTTCACTTTTCTGGAAATGCAGACAGCTTTACTAAGAAAAAATCAAACTAGTATTTAAAATATACAATGTGACATTGGACACATACACCCAGATAGTGAGCTGATTATATCAAATTCTTTAGTAAACTAATCACCTCACACCTTTACCCCTGATACTATATGGAGACATACTCTTAGTGGGCTGGAAAAAGCAATCATACCAATACAGTAAGCCAGAGGGTTCTTGGCATGGCCAGAATTGGACTTTATATTACTGTCATGTATAAAGAACTATCTTAACTCTTGCTGAGGGATCTACCTCTAAGCTTCCACCTCTTCTCAATAGTAATTCATCAACCTCTAGGCTTTCACCACTTCTCAATAGTGATTCATTAACACCCTAGCCTCCCAAAACACAGACAAGTAGAGAGAGACCTTCCAGGCATAGCCCAAAAGCTTCACCCCAAAGTTTCATTTACATTCCTAGGACTATGGTGATGTGTTCTCAACAGTCACAGTGTCTTCACTGTTTCTAATCTAAGGCTTTCTGTACATGTTTCAGCCTCCATTGCACTCTTGGATTGTTTGCCATTATCTGAAGAACTAACAGAATCAAGTCAGGAGGCATACAACCAAAATATTCAACCCCAAAGGTTCAGATCAGAAGACATCAATTGCAAACTCATAATGATTTTCAAATATCATTGGGAAATATTAGTTGGGTGTGACTCAATATTGAATTGGCTGGTCAAGAATTAGGTAATTTTTTTAAGATTTTGCATGAATTCATATTTAAATAGTCTGAGAGATCTAACTGCTGAAGCAGATAGAGAACTGTCCCAAAAGGAAAATGATTACAAGAGGCATATCTGAATCAATTAATTCCCAAACGTGAATGTATTTGAGTTATTTTACCTTCTACCCATTTCCCTACTGGACTTATTATACAAACAGAGGATAGTATTTTAGAATGGACTTTTTTAGACACCAAATATAAAAAGTTAAAAACTTATATAGAAAAGTTGGTTTAGTCTCTGTGAGCAATTATGAGACCTGGTTATTTGTTTATGAGGCCCATGTCTGTTTTTTTTTTCTTGTCAGTTTCCTTTTTTTTATTTTATTTTATTTTTTTTTAATTTTTATTTTGCAATACAATTCAGTTCTACATATCAGCCACGGATTCCCTTGTTCTCCCCGCTCCCGCCCCCCTCACCTTCCCTTCATCCTGCCCCCCATTCCCATCTCCTCCAGGGCAAAGCCTTCCCCGCAGACTGAGATCAACCTGGTAGACTCAGTCTATGTAGGTCCAGTCCCCTCCTTCCAGGCCGAGCCAAGCGATCCTGCATAGGCCCCAGGTTTCAAACAGCTGACTCATGCAATGAGCACAGGACCCGGTCCCACTGCCTGGATGCCTCCCAAACAGATCAGTCCAATCAACTGTCTCACCCACTCAGAGGGCCTGATCCAGTTGGTGACCCCTCAGCCATTGGTTCATATTTCATGTGTTTCCGTTCGTTTGGCTATTTGTCTCTGTGCTTTATCCAACATTTGGTCTCAACAATTCTAGCTCATATAAACCCTCCTCATTCTCGCTAATTGGACTCCCAGAGATCCACCCAGGGCCTAGTCATGGATCTCTGCATCCAGATCCCTCAGTAGTTGGATGAGGTTTCTAGCACGACAATTAGGGTGTTTGGCCATCCCATCACCAGAGTAGGTCAGTTCGGGCTGTCTCTCGACCATTGCCAGCAGTCTGTTGTGGGGGTATCTTTGTGGATTTCTGTGGGCCTCTCTAGCACTTTGCTTTTTCCTATTCTCATGTGGTCTTCATTTACCATGGTCTCCTATTCCTTGTTCTCCCTCTCTGTTGTTGATCCAGCTGGGATCTCCCGCTCCCCCAAGCTCTCTTTCCCTCGACCCTCGCCCTTCACTACCCCCACTCATGTCCAGGCTGTTCATGTAGATCTCATTCCATTTCTCTGTCATTGGGCGGTCCCTGTGTCTTTCTTAGGGTCCTGTTTTCCAGGTAGCCTCCCTGGTGATGTGAGTAGCAGTCCAGTCATCCTTGTTCCACATCTAGTATCCTGCTATGAGTGAGTACATACCATGTTTGTCTTTCTGAGTCTGGGTTACCTCACTCAGGATGATTTTTTTTAGATCCATCCATTTGTCTGCAAACCTCATGATGTCATTGTTTTTCTCTGCTGAGTAGTATTCCATTGTGTATATGTACCACATTTTGTTTATCCATTCTTCAGTTGAAGGGCATCTAGGTTGTTTCCATGTTCTGGCTACAAAACAACTCTCAGATACCACCTTACTCCTGTCAGAATGGCTAAGATCAAAAACACTGAAGACACCTTATGCTGGAGAGGATGTGGAGCTAGGGGAACTCTCCTCCACTGCTGGTGGGAATGCAAGCTTGTACAACCACTTTGGAAATCAATATGGCACTTTCTTAGAAAATTGGGAATCCATCTCCCCCAAGATCCAGCTATACCACTCTTGGGCATATACCCAAGGAATGCTCAACCACACCACAAGAGCACTTGTTCAGCTATGTTCATATCAGCATTGTCTGTAAGAGGCCCATGTCTTTGATCCCTCTATCTCTGCTTTGGTTGAGGGACATCTAGGCTGTTTCTACTTTTTTATTATTATAAATAAAGCTGCCATGAACGTAGATGAGCAAGTGTCCTCCAACAATGAAAGAGTGTTCCCCTTTCTTCACATACTTGCCTGAGAGAGCTGTCACTTTAGGTTTATTTTTAATTTAAAATGTATTTATTTTTCTAGAGAGTTTCTCTATAAACTTGGATGTCCCAAAGATTGCTCTGGAGACCAGGCTGGCATTGAACTCACAGAGATTTACCTGCCTCTGCCTCCCCAGTGCTGGGACTAAAGACACTTGCTACCGCCACCCAGCTATCACTTGTGTTTTTGACCTTAGCCTTTATGAGGAGTATATAATACAATCATTGAGTCATTTGGACTTTTATTTTCATGATGGCAAAGGGTACCAAACATTTCTTTATGTCCTTCTCAGCCATTTGAGATTCCTCTGCTGGGAATTCAGATGTGTACCTAATTTTTAAATTCAGATTATTTAGTTTGTTGATGTCCAGTTTCTTAAATTCTTTTATATTTTGGATATTAGCCTTCTGTCAGATGCGGAGTTAGTGCAAATCTGTTCCCATTCAGTATGCTGTTGTTTTTTACTATTGATGGTATCCTTTGCCTTACAGAAGCTTGTCAATTTCATGAGGTGCCGATTTTTAATGCTAATCTTAGTGCTTCTGCTCTTGGTGTTCTGTTCAGGAAGTTGTCTCCTGTGCCAATGAGTTCAAGGCTATTCCCCACATTCTCTTCTATAATGTTCATTGTTTCTGGTTGTATGTTGTGATCTTTGAATTGCTTGGATTTGAGTTTTGAGCAGGGTGATAGATATGGATCTACACCATTTGCATTTGTCTACAGGCCAACGTCCAGTAACACCAACAGCATTTGTTGAAGATGCTTTATTTTTCTCATTGTGTATTTCTGACTTTTATAAAATAAAAAAATCTGATGAGTGGATTTATGTCTGAGTCTATGATTCAATTACATTGATCCATCTGTCTGTTTTTATGCCAATTCCATGAGGTTTTCATTACTATAGCTCTGCAGTACAGCTTGAAACCTGGGATGTTGATACCTCCAGTTCTTTTATTGTACAGAATTTTCCGGTAGAATTTTTGGGGTCACTTATGTATACTATCATATTACCTGAAATTAATGATATTATGACTTCATATCCAGTTTGTATCCCCTTGACCTTCTCTAGCAATTTCTTGATCTAGCTAAAACTTTTAGGACAATATTGACTAGATATGGAAAGAGTGGATAGGCTTCTCGTTTTCCTGGTTTTAGTGCAACTGCTTTGAGATTCTGTTTGAATTGATGTTGGCTTTAGTCTTGCTGTAAATTGCCTTTATTATTTTGAAGTATGATCTTTGTGTCACTGATGTTTTCAAGCCTTTAATCATGAAGAAGTCTTGTATTTTTTCAAAGGCATTTTCAGCAACATATGAGATGACCATGTGCTTTTTTTCTTTCAGTTTGTTTATATGTTGGTTTACATGGACAGATTTTTGTATGTTGACCTCTCCATGCATCTCTTGCATAAAACCCATCTGATTATGGTAGATGGTCTCTTTAATATGTTCTTGGATACCTTTTGTGAGTATTTTATTGAGTATTTTTGTCTCAATGTTCATGAGGGAATTTAATCTGTAACTGTCTTTGTTATATCTTTGTGTGGTTTGGGTATCAGGATGACTGTGGCCTCATAAAACGAATTCAGCAATGTTCCTTCTCTTTTTATTTTATTTAATAATTTGTGGATTTGTTGGTATTAGCTCTTCTTAGAATGTAGATTTCTTTGAAGTTAGAATTCTGTCATAATACTTACTTGCCATGTTTTTCTTCTTTGGAAGACTTTTTATTATAAAAATATCCTTTTATTGTGTTACTACTTTGAACAGACACCATGGCCAAGGTGATTTTTACCATGCTATACTATTTTTCTTTCTGGTTGTGGTAGCACATGCCGGTAGGATTTGCTAAAGGAGGCAGAGGCAGGAGGATCACAAGTTCTGTTAAGAATTTTTTTCAAACATTTTACACACCAATCAAAGATCCCACTCTTCCCTCCTCCTACCCTCCCAGCCTGCCCCTCCCAACCTACCCCCTACAAGAGGCAAGAGCCTCCCATGGGGAGGCACATCCAGTAGAGGCAAGTCCAAGCCCTTCTCCCCTGGTCTCAAGGTTACACGAGGTGTCCCATCATAGGTAGTAGGCTCCAAAAAGCCTGCTCATGCACCAGGGAAGGATTCTAATCCTAAAGTCAGGGGGCCCCCAAGCAGATCCTGTTTCATGAAGGCTCCACAGCCATTGATCCAACTTTTATGAGTTCCCACTAGTTTGGTTTGGTCATCTCTGCAGGTTTTCCCATCACGATTCTGATGCACTTTCTCATATAATCCTTCTTCTCTCTTTTTGACTGGACTTCTGGAGCTCTGTCTGGTGGTTGGTTGTGGATCTCTGCAGCTGCTTCCATCAGTCATTGGAGAAAAAGCTCTGTGATGACAGTTAGGGTATTCACCATTCTGATCACTGGGGTAAGCCAATTCAGTTCAGGCACCCTCTCCACTATTTCTAATAGTCCAAGTAGGGGTCATCCTTGGGGATTCCTGAAAACTTCCCTAGCACCAAGCTTCTCCGTCCCCATGATATCTCCCTCTGTCATGGTATCTATTTACTTGCTTTCCAAATCCATTCCTGTTCCAGCTCAACCATCCCATTCCCTTATGTCCTCATCCCCTATTCCCTATTCTCCATTCTCCACCCCTCATCCCCAGTTTACTCATGGAAATTTCATCTATGTCCCCTTCCAAGGGCTATCCATGTGTCTCTCTTTGGGTCTTCCTTGTTAGCTGGCTTCTCTGGAGTTGTGGGTTGTTGTCTGATTATGCTTTGTTTTACATCTAGTATCCACTTATGAGTGGGTACATACCATGTTTGTCTTCCTGAGTCTGGGTTACCTCACTCAGGATGATATTTTCTAGTTCCATCCATTTGCTTGCAAACCTCATATGTCATTGTTTTTCTCTGCTGAGTAGTACCCTATTGTGTATATGTATCACATTTTATTTATCTGTTCTTCAATTGAGGGGCATCTAGGTTTTTCTGGTTTCTGGCGTCTATGAAAAATGCTGCTACGAACATAGTTGAGCATGTGCCCTGTGATATGATTGAGAATTCCTAGGGTATATGCCAAAGAGTGGTATCATTGAGTCTTGAGGTAGATTGATTGCCAAATTTTCTGAGAAACCACCACACTGATTTCCAAAATGCTGTACATGTTTGCATTCCCAACAACAGTGGAGGAGTGTTCCCCTTGCTCCATACCCTCTCCAATGTAAATTCTCTGCAGTGCTTCTGATCCTAGCCATTCTGACAGGTGTAAGATGGTATCTCAGAGTCATTTTGATTTAAATTTCCCTGATTACTTAGGATGTTGAGCAATTCCTTAAATGTCTTTCAGCCATTTGAAATTCTTCCTTTGAGAATTCTCTGTTTAGCTTTATACCCCCCTTTTTTAAATTGGATTGTAAGTTATTTTGATGTCTAGTTTCCTGAGTTCTTTATACATTTTGGAGATCAGTTCTCTGTCAGATATGGGGTTGGTGAAAATCTTTTCCCATTCTGTAGGCTGTCATTTAGTCTTATTTATACTGTTTTTGCCTTACAGAAGCTTCTCAGTTTCAAAAGGTCCCATTTATTAGTTGTTGCTCTCAGTGTTTGTGCTAGTGGTGTTATATTTAGGAAATGGTATCCTGTGCCAATGTATTCAAGACTATTTCCTACTTTCTTTTCTATCAGGTTCAGTGTAACTGCTTTTATATTGAGATATTTGATTAACATGTACTTGAGTTTTGTGCATGGCGACAGATATGGATCTATTTACAATATTCTACATGTTGACAACCACTTATGCCAGCACCATTTGTTGAAGATATTTTCTTTTTTAATTGTACAGTTTTGGCTTTTTTTGCCAAAATTCATGTGTTAATAGGTGTGTGAGTTAATGTCAGGGTCTCCAATTTTATTCCATTGGTCCACATATCAGTTTTTACGCTAATACAAAGCTGTTTGTATTTCTCAAGCTCTATAGTAGAGCTTGATGTCAGGGGTGGTGATTCCTCCAGATGTTGTTTTATTGTACAGGATTATTTTGGCTATCCTGAGTTTTTTGTTTTTCCATATGAAGTTGAGTATTGTTCTTTCCAGGTCTGTGCAAAATTGTGTTGGGATTTGATGAGGATTTCATTGAATGTGTAGATTATTTTTGGTAAGACTGCCAAGACTTACATAAGACTATGTTAATCCTACCTATCTATGAGTGTGAGAGATCTTTATATTTTCTGATATCTTCTTCAATTTCTTTCTTCAGAGACTTAAAGTTCTTGTCATACAGATCTTTCACTTGCTTAGTCAGCGTTAACCTGAAGTATTTTATATTATCTGTGGCTATTATAAAAAGTGATGTTACTCTGATTTCTTTCTCATCCTATTTATCATTTGTATATAAAAGGGTTACTTTTTTTAAGGTTAATCTTGTATCCTACCACAATACTGAAGGTGTTCACCATCTGTAGGAGTTCCCTCTTAGAGGTTTTGGGGTCACTTATATACACTATCATATCATCTTCAAATACTGAATGTTTGAATCCTTCCTTTCAAATTGGTATCCACTTGATCTCCTTTTGTTGTCTTATTGCTCTAGGTAGAACTTCAAGTACTATATTGAGTAAATATGGGGACAGTGAACAACCTTGTCTTGTTCCTGATTTTAGTGGAATCACTTTGAGTTTCTCTCCATTTAATTTAATGGTGGTGGTTTGCTGTAAATTACCCTTATTATGTTTAGGTATATTCCTTATATTACTGATTTCTCCAAGAACTTTATCATGAAGTGGTATTGGATTTTGGCAAAGGCCTTTTCAGCATCTAATGAAATGATCATATGTGTTTTTTTTCTTTAAGTTTGTTTATATGGTGTATTACATTAACAGACTTTCGTATGTTGAACCATCCTTCCATTTCTGGGATGAAGCCTACTTGATTATGGTGCATAAATTTTTTTGATATGTTGTTGGAGTCAGTTTGTGAATATTTTATTGAGTATTTTTGCATCAATGTTCATGAGGGAAATTGTTCTGTAATTCTCTTTTTGCTGCATCTTTGTTTGGCTTGGGAATCAGAGTAACTGTAGCCTAATAAAAGGAGTTTGGTAACATTCTTTCTGTTTCTATTGGGTGCAAAAATTTGAAGAGTATTTGTATTAACTCTTCTTTGAAAATTTTGTAGAATTCTGCATTGAAACCATCTGGTCCTGGTTTTTTTTTTTTTGGTTGGGAGACTTTTAATGACTGTTTCTATAACCTTAGGAATTATTGGTCTATTTAAATAGTTTATCTGGTCTTGATTTAACTTTGCTATATGGTACCTATTCAGAAAATTGTCCATTTCTTTTAGATTTTCCAATTTTGTGGAGTACAGGGGTTGAATTATGATCTGATGATTCTCTGGATATCCTTGATGTCTGTTGTTATGTCTCCCTTTTCATTTCTGATTTTGTTAATTTGGACGCTCTCTCTCTGTCTTTCGGTTAATTTGGATACGGGCTTGTCTAACTTGTTGATTTTCGCTAAGAACCAACTGTTTGTTTCATTTATTCTTTGTATTATTCCCTTTGTTTCTATTTATTGATTTCAGCTTTTTATTTGATTATTTCCTGGCATCTATTCCTCCTGGATGACTCTGCTTCTTTTTGTTCTAGAGCTTTTAGGTATGCTATTAAGTCACTAGTGTGAGATTTCTCCAACTTCTTTATGTGAGCATTTAGCGTTATGAATTTTCCTTTTAGCACTGTTTTCTTAGTGTCCTGTAAGTTTGGGTATGTAGTACATTCACTTTCATTGATCTCTAGGAAGTCTTCAATTTCTTTCTTTATTTCTTCCTTGACCCATTGGTGATTCAATTGAGCATTATTCACTTTCCATGAGAGTGTAGGCTTTCTGTAATTTTTGTTGTTATTTAAATGTTACTTTTAGCCATGGTGGTCTGACAGAATACAGAAGGTTATTCCAATTTTTTTGTATCTGTTGAAATTTGCTTTGTGACTGAGTATGCGATCAATTGTAGAAAATTCCATGGCATGTTGATAAGAAGGTATATTCATTTTTGTTAGAGTGGAATGTTCTGTAGAAATCAATTAAGTCCATTTGAATCATAACATCACTTGGGTCCCTTATTTCTATGTTAAATATCAACCTCGAAGATCTGTCCAGTGATGAGAGTAGGGTGTTGAAATCTCCCACTATTAATGTGTGGGGTTTGATATGTGATTTGAGCTTTAGTAATGTTTCTTTTGAATATATGGGTTCCCTTGAATTTGGAGCAAAAATGTTCAGAATTGAAACTTCATCTTGGTGGATTTTTCCTATGATGAGTATGTAATTTCCTTCTCAATCTCTTTTGAGTGGTTTTAGTTTGAAGTCTATTTTCTTAGATATTAAGATACCTACACTAGCTTGCTTCTTAAATCCATTTGATTAGAAAATCCTTTCCTAGTCTTTTACTCTGAGGTAGTGTCTGTCTTTGAAGATGACGTGTGTTTCTTGTATGCTGCAGAAGGATGGGTCCTGATTTCATTTACATTCTGTTACCCTGTGTCTTTTTATAGGTGAATTAAGTCCATTGATATTAAGTGATATTAATGCCCATTGGTTGTTAATTCATGTTACCTTTTGGTGGTAGAGTGTGTGTATTTCTGTTCTTTGGGATTTATTGCTGTGGGGTTATCTATTGCCTGTGTTTTCATGGGTGTATCTGACTTCCTTAGGTTGAAATTTTCCTTCTAGTGCTTTTTCTAGGGCCAGATGTGTGGATAGTTATTGTTTAAATCTGGTTTTGTCTTGCAATGTCTTGTTCATTCTGTCCATGGTGATTGAAAGTTTAGCTAGGTATATTAGTCTAGGCTGGCATCCATGGTCTCTTAGTGTCTGCATTACATCTGTGCAGGTCCTTCTGGCTTTCAAAGTCTCCATTGAGAAATTGGGTGTTATTCTGATGGGTCTGTCACTAAATGTTACTTGGTCTTTTTCCTTTGCAGCTCTAATATATTTTCTTTATTCTGTATGTTTAGTGGTTTAATTATTATGTGTAAAGGGGACTTTTTTGGGGGGTCTAGTCTATTTGGTGTTCTATAAGCTTCTTGTATCTTTATAGGTATTTCCTTCTCTAATTTGGGGAAGTTTTATTCCACGATTTTGTTGTGTATATTTTCTTTGTCTTTGAGTAGGTATTCTTCTCCTTCTTCCATCCCTATTATTCTTAGGTTTGGCCTTTTCATTGTGTCCCATATTTCCTGGACATTTTGTGTTATGTCTCTTTTGGCTTTGGTGCTTTCTTTGACTGATGAATCTATTTTCTCTATTGTATCCTCTGTACCAGAGAGTCTTTCTTCCATCTCTTGTATTCTGTTGGTTGTGCTTGTATCTGTGTTTCATGTTGATTTACTCAGATTTTCTGTTTCCGGCATTCTCTCTGTTTGTGTCTTCTTCATTGTTTCTATTTCAATTTCCAGGTCTTGAACTGTTTCCTTCACATGTTTAATTGGTTTTTCCTGGTTTTCTTGCCTTTATTTAAGAGATTTATTGATTTCTTCCATTTTTTGTTTGTCTTTTCCTCAATTTCTTCCCATTTTTTTGCTTGTATTTTCCTCAGTTTCTTTATGGGAATTTTTTATTTCTGCTTTAAAGGCCTTCTGCTTCTTCTACATTGTGATGTTCAGGGTTTGCTGTTGTAGTAGGCCTAGGTTCTTCCAGTGATATCACATTGTTTTTTATGTTGTTGTATTTTTGCACTGATGTCTACACTTCTCTTCCTCTTATAAGTGCAAAAGTGGTCTGTGTCTGAGTGAGCTGCTCTTGGTCCACTCTGCTTGCTGTGTCTATTTCTCAGGGGGCCCCTCTGGGACCAATCTTACTTAGTACTTGGTCTAGTTGGAGCTGGCAGATCTCTATATCAGGGAGCTGCTCTTGGTCCAATTCAAGCTAGCTGATTCTGTGACTCAGGGAGAAACTCTTGGTCTTATAAAGGCTCTTGGTGTTGGTTTCACTCTTACTCTGCAAGGAAAATTCATGGAATGCAACAAAACTCACTAACAAAAGTTTTATTAAGACAAAGAGAAAGGGATAGATGTGTTCAGGCTTGCTAAAAGAAAACATGAGAAGGGAGGAGGAGGGGACACATGATCTGCCATTTAAGGACTACCCCCTGTGTGTACACATGGGCCCACATGGCTACTCCACACATGCACATAGATCACATGGTCACACCACGCATGCATGGATTATGTAGGACACTGCACAGAATAAACATTGCTATGACATCCCTCAGGGGGCTGAGCAAGGGGGAGCTGAAGAGAAGAATCCTGCTGAGTCTACTCTCAGGGGAATGAGCAAGGCAGGGCTGAAGAGAACCTTGCTAAGACATCCTTCAGGGAGCTGAGCAAGGGGGAGATGAACAGAGGAATCTTGCTGAGACTACTCTCAGGGTACTGAGCAAATGGGAGCTGAAAAAGTTAAGAACTTTTCACTGGAGCTGAAGGAAATTGCTACATTTCAGCAGAGGTTTCACTTTTCGCGGAGTGAAGCAAAAAAAGCAACATTTTAGGATGGGGAAGTGGAGCTCTGCTAGGAACACCCATTAAGTGGAGGCTGAGAAAAGCTCAGCTGTAGTGGCTCTGCAGAAGAGGAGCTGGATTGCTAAATCCTGTGGGGAGAACTTCCCCCACCACACTATGTCTAGTCTGACTCTTGATACCCTTCCCTGCTGAGCTAGAAGCTCCAGGCCTGACTCATCCAAGCAGTCAGAATACCTTCCTTTCCAGGGCTGACCTGTTTCATTGCAGCTCCAGCCAACAGAGCAGTCCTAGCAGCTCAAGGTATCTGAGAAACCTTTCCCTCCACTGCTGAGCTGTCTTAAGAAGCTCAAGATATCTGGAATATCTGCAGGGTTGAGCTGTCCTAGCACTTTAGGTATCCAGGATACTTCACCCTCCAGGGCTGAGCTTTCTCATTGCAGCTCCAACTGTCAGAGCTGTCCTAGAAGCTCAAGGTGTCACCTGACTCCCCAAATAGTCAGGATGCCTTCCCCCCAGAGTTGCAAAAGTCACATTTTGGTGCCAAAGCCCAGGAACAAACTCACAGAGTTGCACAACTTACTTACAATGAATCCCTTCTATCTAAGGATTGGGAAAAATGCAGAATAGGGGACAGAATGCCCACCAGAACCTGAAGATATGTTGATAGCATATATCCTATAGACATGATAGAAAAAAATACACCTATCAACTCTCAACAGTATATTTACCCAAATGAACCCTCATAATGGCACCAGTTGTTACCCTAATAAGGACAGGGGAAGTTTTGACATCATCTTATCCTTAGATGAAGGAATACAGCAGGTCAATGACTGCTGAAAGAGGGAAACAGAGTCAGCTGCCTCAGGAGGGGAAATCCCATATTGGTGTTCAATCCCAAGTGCTCACCTGAGGATATATTCACATACAAAAAGAACTAAATGGACTTTGTAGGTTATATAAACGTGTGATCATGTAAACATAGCAGTGAAAATTAAAGAAGGAATCATGAATATAGGAAAAGGGGGAAGGCAATGGAGGAGAAAAGCGAGGGTGAGGATCACATGGTGCAGTGAAGGCACTATGAGTTTATCAAAAACAATCCCTACTTTTAAAAATAATTGTACAGGACATTTTTTTCAGGACAACCTTTTTTTATGGTCTCTAAATTTTTTGCCCATTTGAAATCATTCTGAAAGCTAAGTCTATAGCAGGAATCTTAAAAGTTCTTATTAAGAAAATCAAACCTGAGCCAGGTATTGGGGTGAACCGGAAGACCAGAGAACTAGAACAAGCCACAGCTACCTCACCTTGCCGGATCCTCAGCTGGTCTTGTTTCCTCAGACTGGAGGTCTCTGAGTCCTCATCCAGAATGGGTCTCAGCTGAACTGCTTCTCAAAAGCCTGAATGCTTAACCAGGCCAAATGCTTAAGCAGGCCAAATGCTTCTAGTGCCTGGTCTTCACGCCTTATATACCTTTCTGCCTTCTACCATCACTCCCTGGGATTAAAGACTGGCTTTCTGGGATTAAAGGCTTGAGTCACCATGCTTGGCTGTATCCTTGAACACATGGATTTCTGCCTAGCTTTGCTTCCCAACTGCTGGGATTAAAGGCATGTGCTACAACTGCCTATCCTCTATGTTTAATATTGTGGCTGTTTTGTCTCTGACCCCAGATAAGTTTATTAGGGTGCACAATATTTCAGGGAACACAATACCACCACATGAGTCTATTAGAAATTATTTTAAATTAAGCCCTATTTCTATGTCTAAGTACTTATTTTTGAGTTTCTGGTTTGGGGTCATGACCTAAGGCTCACAGTTCTCCAAAACAAGCACTGAATAAGTTCACAGTTGCTTAATACAGCAACCTTTGACTGGTTTCTGCAATCTATCTATATTTCTTCATATCAGCAGCTCATTTCAGAACAAACTTTGGGATGCTAATGATTTTTTTGCCTGCACTATAAATTTTACCTGTCAGCATTTGCTTTAAGCTGAACAGGTGGCCAAGACTGGAATTATCATAGCACCAAGAAATATTTCTTTGGGATGTCAGACTACATTTGGTTTGAAGGAATACCTTTCCCTGCTATAGGGTATGAAAAAAAAATAATTGAAGAAAGTCGTGATAAGTTTGTGATCAGAGATGAAGACACAGTCATACTGACTTACCCAAAGTCAGGTAAGAAACATCATTGAGAATGATTCTGAACTGTCTGTGGAAGGTTAGGGCTTTAATAATCATTCATTATGGTGGTGAATGGAATGCCTTATATATCTCATGTGTTCAATGATTTGTGGTCATGGAGAGCTGTATCTGAGAGCATTTCTACTCAGAGGAAGATCTCTAACCTAACCGGTATAGTCAGAGGAGCAGCTCAAGCACTACTACTGAACAATGACAGTATTTCCTAAAGCGGATTCTGGCATTGGTTTGTCTCTGTGAGGAAGAGAGTAGAAGAGAGATAATGATGAGAATAAACAGATGAAATAGCATCAAGAGAAAAAGGCATGAATGTAAGAATATGTGGAGGAGGGGACAATGTCAGCTAGAAGAATTACCATGGGCCTTCTCCAGGTAGAGGAAAGATTCTCAAAACTCAGGTAACCAAGAAAGGCATCATGGTCATCTGGGGGAGGGGTATTGGTAGATGGCAGAAGCAGTAACCATTGGTTAAGTATTAGGTTGCTAACATCAAAGGGCAATAACATGGAAAATCCAAGGGCAGTAAACTGCAGGAAGAGGATTCAAATAATAGCCCAGAGAATAAAGCTAGAGAAACACCCACTGACAAAAAGCATATACTCACAAATACAAGTGTGTATGGTGAATAGACACAAAGGAATTTATTTACAAAAGGGAAGCAGTACTCATATATACACTGCGGGATGGATGCATCTTAATGACATTGTATTAAATGAAAGGATCCCCATCTCAAGGACAGATTCCATGACTGAATCCCTGACAAATATCTGGGATAGTTGAATTTACTGAACCAGAATGTAGAATGTTGATGTTTTAGGAAAGGAGGGGATGTTCAGTAGGCAGGTAGAGTTTACTGAGTAAAGATTCTCAGTTTCGTTAGTTGAAGCATTTTGAGTGTGCTGGAAGAATATATTTTGTATGTATACCATGTGAATATTGTGAATACCACATGCCTTTGTGATTGAAAACAGCTGCAGTGTAAATTATATGGTTGTATTTTCTATTTAAAGCTTTTCACAGTGCTCTTGAAATGAATGACAATAACTTTTCCTTCTTGTTCAGGAACTAACTGGCTGATTGAGATTGTTTGCTTGATTCAGACCAAGGGGAATCCCAAATGGATCCAATCTGTGCCGGTCTGGGAACGCTCACCCTGGATAGAGACTCAAAATGGATATGCAATGTTAATCAATAAGGAAGGACCATGCCTCATGAGCTCCCACCTCCCTATTCATCTTTTCCCCAAATCTTTCTTCAGATCCAAGGCCAAGGTCAGTGTCCAGTGGTTGAGAATACTTTGGCCAAATGCACATTTAACTTACTGTGCCATGATGGGCCTTGGAGATCTGCTTGAAATGCACTCTGCGTAGATTTGGTGAGGAAAGCTGGGATTCTCACACACTAGGTGCTGCTAATATGTCCCCTTCACAGACTGTATCAGAGTACTGGGATATCAACCATCTCTCAGTGATCCTGGGCATATGTATGAAAAAAAATGTATTATTACAGTAGGGCATTCAGGGACTACACATACAGGTCAAGTTGAGTTCAAATTCTAGTGTACAGTGGATATTACTGTTTTGTTGTGATAAAAGTCAATTAGCTAATCTTGATTCTTCATATAGCCCATGTCAAATGGGTGAATCACCCAAGCAGACTTGTTTATAGGGGAAACAGCCTCACCAGGAACTAATGTTGTAATCTGAGAGATTGTTCAACAATCATGGCTTCTCTGTATCCACTGTGTCTTGCTATGTCTAGCTGTCCACTGAGATCAATAGCCACAGGAATCACTGACATCATTGAAAGAAGATCTCCAGAAGGAACCAGAGACATACAGGTTCTGACCTACCACAGTTTATTGTTAATAAGAAAGTTTTTTGGAAGTCCCTCCACCTTAGAACCTATAAGTATTTATGGTTAAACCATAAAGACAAACATAGAAAATAATCTCTTTTGAAACTATCACAATGAAGTTGTGACCATTAAACTATATGTGTGTGTCTTATATGGATTTGGGAGACTTGTGTCTGGAGAAATTAAGGTCTAAAAGATGAATTATACTATAATGTCAAAATGAGCATTGATACAAAATATTAATTTCATTTCCTTAAAATTATCTTTTTAAATTTATTTTTTCTATTTTTGAGATTATACTATAATTACATACATTATTCCTCCTCTCTCTTCCTCTCTCCAGGCTCACTACTATACCACTCTTTTCTGTGTTTCAAATTTATATTCTCTTTTTTATTACATCTGTGTATTTATCTACATATTCCTACATATCTTGGTACAATCTTCTCAGTATGCACAATGTTACCTGTATGTAAGTTTTCAGGGCTAAGAAATTGATATTGCATAACCAATTGCTATGCTTTTCCCAAGGAAAGCCTATTTCTCTCCATCTCAGCACTTTTTTAGGGGCTCATGTGTCTTTGTATTCACCATTGTGCAATGAAACATTAGCATTAAACTCTGCATCATGATTCTTTTTAGAGTTTTCTTCATATTTACAGTTATAGAAACCAATTAGTTTGTCGTTTTTCACATAGCTTTAGCACAGTATCCATTACTCTTTGTATATGAGATATTCTTTCACAGTGGATGGATAGTCTTTCTCACAGTAAGATATTGATCTTTATAAGTATTGAATCAATCTTGGCTTTTTGTTGTTGCTGTTTTTTTTTAATATTAATGACTGTAGTCATTTTGCTGTTACATTTTTGTAAATCAAATAAAATTATAAAAGATTTTTATAAATATAGATATTTTGCACTTCTGTTTATATTTCATTCAAATAAAAATAACAAATGCTTTTAGAAACCTCATTGATATTCAATTAACATTTTATATAAACTGTGTCATATATAAGGTGGTTTATACTATATTGACCTTCATTTGCATGTTTTTCTATTTAAGGTGATCTATGTTTTCAGAAATCCTAGAGATGTTCTTGTGTCTGGTTATTTTTTCTGGGATAAGTCAAACCTTATTAAGATGCCAGAGTCACTAGAAACTTACTTTGAATGGTTCCTCAAAGGAAATGGTGAGTGTCCTGTTTAAATATAGGGTTTGAGGGAGGCTGAGATACATTTGTGAAGACAAGGTGTGATATAGCTTAGGCTGGCCTGTCTTGAATTCTCTATACAGATAAGGATTGCCTTGAAGGTCTGTTCTGCCTCCATCTACCTAATGAGTTATAAGACTATAAGCACCCACTACCATGTTCTGTTTATTTATTGCTGGGGTTCAACTTCCAATGCCATTTTTGTTATATATCTTGGTTATATCTCTAGCCTTTAGTATATTTTGTAATTTTCTCTTGACTCCAGCTTATTGCTCTACACTCTACCAAACTCTTGATCCAAGGATCATTATTATTATAAATCTAATTGTGAAGTCTTCCTGTTCTCACAAGCCACTGCCTAATGGCACAGCTACGGCTTGACCAGTGATATACCATCCTGGAAATATTTGGAGTATCTAGTTTTTCCAGTACTAATGAAGATGTTATAGCTTGTGGTGAGCAGAACAGCAGTGACAGCAACATCACCAGGACCTATTCCCTCTCCAGCGTGGAGAGTTAACCATGTTGACTGTATGAGATGTGAGTTTTTCTCAATCAGAAAATGATTCATTACTCTGATACCACAATTGCCATTATTTACATCAGGGGGCATATGTTGTATGGATGGTTGAAGTATAGATATCAGTGTCCATAGCTGAGTAATATTATTGACAAGAATCTCCCAAAAGTAGCCTACATAAAACCTTCAGTAACAATGAGGGCTATTCAGGAGAAAGACATATTTCAGTTCATTCTCAGTTTGTTTTCCTTATGTTCTGTGACATGACTATAAGGTTGCCTTTAGAAATAGGGTCTTACCAACTAGTTTTTGTGGGCAACTGACAACAGTGACAATTGCCTAGATTATTTGCAACCTCAGGCCCATTTTAGGCAACAACTCCTAGGGAGGTATCCCAATAATTGCAGTGGAGTTTCCATTTTTAAACCAATAGCTTCTGGGAGCAGTAGTATCTGTTCATGAAAGCTGCCTTGATTTAAACTCTTTAATATATTTTTAAATGAGCTTATAAACTAATGAGTTTCTATATGGCATTTTCATATATTCTTGGTTTTTGTTAATTCTATCCCAATTTACCCACCCCATCTTTGTATAAACACAATCAGTCTCATATTCCCTCATTCATACTGATACCATATGTGTCCTGGTACTTCTCTCTCCTTAAGGTCTCTTTTTTCTTGCTACTCTTCTAATGGTTCTTTTCTGCCTTCCTCTCCTTTATTTACACATCAAGGTAAACATGCTAAGAATTTGTCTAGGATCCAAGTATGAGAGAAAAGATGCAGTGTTTGTCTATCTGTGCTTGTGTTACCTCATTAAGTATATTTTCCAGTTGCAACTATTTTACTGAGAATTTCCTAATTTCATCTTTAGAGCTCAACAAAATTTCATTGTATCTATATATCATAATATCATCTATTTTCAATTGATGAGCATCTAGGCTAAACCTGTTCTGTAGCTATTGTGAACAGAGCTACAACAAACACAAATGTTCAAGTACCTATTAGTTGTATATATCTAAGTCTATAGTAGTATATACCTACCTAGTTTGAATATATACCTAAGATTTGATAGCTGGGTCATGTGGAATTTCTGTTTAAAGCATTTGAATGCATACCATAGTCATTTAAATGATGGCTGTATAGTTTACACTCATACCAGTGCTTTTAATTCCCCACAATTTTTCTGAAAATTGAAAAAAATTAAAAACTAAATTTTATTATAAAACAATTTGCACATAAATAAAAACAGGATTCACCAAAATTATTGAGACTCTTGTATACATTTAGAATTGGTATCCAAAAGAGAAGCAGGGAAACTTCATATTAAATGTTGTACTTTCAATATTGTTTATATTTCACTCAATATATGACCACAAAACCCAAAAATCCATGAGAAATATAGAACTAGAAAAACATTAGCCTATATTCTCTTTCAACAGTCTTGTCCATTATCTGCATCTACTCCTTTCTCATTCCTTTATTTTTAAATTTTCTTTTCTTCTTAAATGTTATCAACATACACTTCAAACATTTACTTGTTTTTTTTCCATTTTTTGTCTTTGTTGTTGTTTTTGAGACAGGTTTTCTCTATGTTACAACTGTGGCATATATATTTTTTAATAACAGTGGCCAATCTGACAGATGAGATGGAGTCCTAGATAGTTTTTAGTTTCTGTTTGTATTTCCTTGATGGCTAATGATGATGAACACTTTAAAAATACATATGAAGCACTGTCTTTCTTTTATGGTATACTTTTTGGTTCCATAGCACAAGTTTTTGCTCCAGTTTTTTTCTTCATATTGAATATTTTATCATTGTTATTTCTTTGTAGATACTAGATACACATTGTCTGGGAGCATATAACTCAGAAAGCTTTCTTGTATTTTATTAGCTGAATCTTCACATGATTAATGATTTCCTTTGGTCGATAGAAATCTTTTAATTTCATGGGATCCCACTTGTTGAGTATTGGCCTTATTTTCTGAATGAGATGAGTAGCATTTAGAAAGTCCTTACCTGTGATTACCTCTCAAAGTGCACTTCCTGTATTTTCCTCAAGCAGTTTTAAAGTTTTGTGTATTCTGTTGAGGGTCTTGGTACATTTATGATTGCGGTGAATGCGTGTGTGTATTTGTGTATTGTGTATGTGTGATAAAGAATTAAGATCTATATTCATTCTTCTACACATAACTATCCAGTTTCCAAAATACCATGTACCTAAGATCCCATTTTTTCTTCCAATGAATTTTTTTTTTCAAGGCAGGGTTTCTCTGTGTAGTTTTGGTGCCTGTCCTGGGTCTCACTCTGTAGACCAGAACTGGCTTTGAACTCACAGAGATCCACCTGGCTTTGCCTCCTGAGTGCTGGGATTAAAGGCGTGCACCACTGCTGCCTGGCCCAATGCATGTTTTCAATATTTTGTCAAAAATACAGTGTCTCCAGTTGTGTGAACTTATGTCTTGGTTTTCTATTCAGTTAATCCACATGTTTGTTTTGTGTTAGTGCTTTCTGTTTTCATTACTCTGTCTCTGTAGTAGAACTTGAAATAAGGTCCTATCTTTTTCCAAGGTTGCTTTGATTATCTGGAATTGTTTGTGCTTTTGTATGAATTTATTATTGAATTTGTTCCTTAGAAATTACAAAGATGTATAAATTATGTTCTGCTTATTGAAACCCTTTTCCCTCTGTTATCTCCCTCTCACCTTTAGTAACCCCCATTCCCTACAGTTCTCCTTTATAACTTTCATGTCTCTTTATTGGTGACCCATCCAATGTAACCACGATTATTATCTTGTGTGGGAATGTGGGTTTTGAACTGCCAATGGAAACCTAGTTGGCACCTCACTGGGGACACAATTGAAGACAGTGTCTTCCTACCACCCAGAATCATTCAGTATTCATAATTTCATTATGGAGTTTAGTGTCCCTTGAGTATCTTCCTCAGTCCACAATGACTCATTTTTGGCCTAGTCTAATGCAGAATCTTTGCAGCAACTTCAGTTCCTTTTAGATCATAACTACACTTGCTCTGTCATGCCCACACGTCAGCATTTTCCAGCCCTTCTCTTTCTCTTTTCCAGCTTCAACATCCTTTCTGCTCCCCCTTCTGCAATGTACAGGTTGGATGATATTTCCAGACCTTCAGAGTAGAGCAAACTTCTTGAACTGTTACATGAAAGAAGGAAATTAAGACTTTTTATCAAAGTATTGTTTGAAGTATCATCTTGATACAAAGAGTAGACAAATATTCAAAAAAGAAAACAAACAAACAAAAAACTGTACAGAACTGTAGCTGGGAAGTTTCTCTCCAGGTTCCACCAAGCCCCTGCAGTCCCACAGCCCACTAATAAAATAATCACTCAGAAGCTTTTTTTACTTATAAACTGTATGGCCATGGCAGGCTTCTTGTTATGTAGTTCTAGTATCTTAAATTAACCCATTTCTATTTATCTATAAATTGCCATGTGGCTCATGGCTTTCCAGTATCTTACAGCATGTTTCTCATGGTGGTGGCTGTAGCTAGAGTTTTCCTGCCTGGCCCACAGTCAGAACAAATCTCTCTCATCTGCCAGTCCCACAGCCGCTCAGACCCAACCAAGTAAACACAGAGACTTATATTGCTTACAAACTCTATGGCCGTACCAGGCTTCTTGCTAACTGTTTTTACAGCTTAAATTAATCCATTTCTATAAATCTATACCTTGTCACGTGGCTCGTGGCTTACTGGCATCTTCACATGCTGTTTGTCATCGTGGCGGCTGGCAGTGTCTCTGACTCAGCCTTCCACTTCCCAGCTTTATTCTCCTCTTTGTCCCACCTATACTTCCTCCTGCCTCACTATTGGCCAATCAGTGTTTTATTTAACAACCAATCAGAGCAACCCTGCAATGATCCCTGAGCATTAGAGGCAGTTCTGTAATGTTGCACTTAGGAGTGAGCATTCAACCATTCTGTATCAATTTGAAGGTTATTTATTTTTATTTCTGTGGATAATACTAAAATCTTGATTGGTATTATATTGAGTCTGTTCATTGCTTTTGCTAGGATGGGCATTTTCATAACATGAATTTTTCTAGTCTGTGACCATGGGAACATTTTCCATCTCCTAACATCTGCATCAGTTTCTGTCTTCAGTGTATTGAGGTTTTCAGTAATGAGGACTTTGCATCCTTGGTGTATTCATTACTTTTCTATTGCTGTGATAAAACACCATGAACAAAGCAACTTATTGAAGGCATGCTTTGTTTGGAGCTTATGGTTCCAGAGTGATAAGAGTCTATCATCACCATTATAGGAAGCATGGCACCAGGAGACAGGCATGGCATGGGGGTAACACCTAAGACCTCACACCTCAACCCACAAACAGGAGGCAGAAGGAGAGCACTTGAAACAGTCCTAGTCCTTGAAACCTTAAATCCCACCCCAGAGACATATTTCCTCCAGCAAGTTCATACTTGCTGATCTTCCCAAAATATACACCATCTGCGAACCAAGTATTCAAACATTATATGGGACATTTTTTTTGATGTTACAGATATTTTTATTATTGCCAATTAAACTATTTTAAATTTGTTTTTTTTTTAATTTTTATTTTGCAATACAATTCAGTTCTACATATCAGCTATGGATTCTCTTGTTCTCCCCTCCCGCCCCCCTCACCTTCCCCCCAGCCCACCCCCCATTCCCACCTCCTCCAGAGCAAAGCTTCCCCTGAGGACTGAGATCAACATGGTAGACTCAGTCCAGGCAGGTCCAGTCCCCTCCTCCCAGGCCAAGCCAAGCAACCGGGCATAGGCCCCAGGTTTCAAACAGCCAACTCATGCAATGAGCACAGGTCTTGTGACATACAAGGCAATTGATTTCCATTGAGCCATCACCTGAGCCCAGGTTTTAGTCTCTTTGAGGGACTTAATTGTCTCATATATTATGCAATTCACTTTATCTCTACACTTTCTCTGTAGATCCTTTACCACCACCAGGTTTCAATAAAATCTTAGATTCATTGAATTCATGTATCCTACTGCTCTGACACTGGCTTAAGTCTTACCTTCTCTCCTGACTTGATTCAGTTGCTTCTTTAGATAATGGGGAACAATGCAAGCCCTCAATGGAGGGTGAGACATGAAGAGACAACATAACTACACCAGGAACACTTAGGACACTCTGACTATTGAAAACACATCACAGTAGTACTAGGAATGTAAATGAAGCATTGGGTTGAATGTGGAAGGCTATGACTTGAACGTCTCTAGCTGTCTGTGTTTTAGAATCTCTGGTATTAAAGAGTCACTATCCACAAGTTGTAGAACCTTAGAGGTGGTTGTTAGTGGGAAGAGATCTCCCTCAGAAGGGGTTAATAGAGCTTGCCAGACATGATGGTAATAAAAAGTCCCAACCTGGACATGCTCAGAACCCTCTGGCTTCCTGTATTGTTTTGATCACATTTTACCAACTCATGCCTTTGTCACTGCTGCTTGCCTTTCGGATGTCTCCTCATGGTATCAGAAATAAATCTGTAAGGTGATGAGTTTACTAATGAACAAAATTTTATCTACTTATTTATCTCTCTCTCTCTCTCTCTCTCTCTCTCTCTCTCTCTCTCTCTGTTTGTGTGTGTGTGTGTGTGTGTGTGTGTGTGTGTGTGTGTGTGTGACAAATGTTATCATTGCCATGAAGACCAGCCTTCAGGAACTCAAGGAATGAATGGGAAGTTATGGTGTCAGCAAACTAATCACTTAACTTGAATTTTCTGTCTGAGGGAGTAAAACTAACTTTGCTGGGGACAGAGAGAGGACTAAATTTAACTCTCTTGGGACAGCAAAAAAGGAGGAAACATACACAAACATTTGTATTTCTCCATCATTTTCTGTTTGTTCTTCTTTATTTTTCTCTTACTGCTTATATATCAACAAAATTTCTCAGGCAATATAAAAATTGCAATGTGATTTCATTCTATTTTTCAAGTGAATGATTACAATGAATACAGTTAGAAATCATGATTTCCAATTTCCCTTAAATGATTAAACATCCTACATATTACATGTTTTAGATGAAAAACAAATTATCCCAAGAACTCTCATACATTCATATCCAGCAACTTCGTATAGATTAACAGAATAAAAGCAAGTAAGATATATTTCTCAGCCAGTCTTTTACTGGCAAGCTGGATTTTGTGGTTACAAAGGAAGGGTCAGTCATTTCATTACTTATCTCAAATGGTAATCTTATAAAGAACCTTGAAAGAATCACAAACCAAAATTATTATATATGAAAAACAATCAGTCTTCTGTCTATTAAATACTCAGAGTGTATCTTCATTCATCAATAGCTTTGTTTGTATTAGGAAGAAGATGGCAGAAATGGGAATTAATTAATCACCATCTCTGAATTATCAGGATTTAAAGAATTAGGGTATTAATCTTCATCTTTAATTACCAACCTATCCTAACAAGAATGATCCATCTGCTAATAATAACCAAGCTGCTTTGTTCTTGTTTCTTGACCTCAATGAGTCCCTCACACAACTATGTGCTCTTCTAAACTTTATATGGTTTCTTCAGGTTTTTCATCTCAAAGTTATTAATAAAAATATCTCATCCTATCTGTAAGTCATATTGGAAGCTTTGTTTTAGCTATGATGCTCACTTAAGTCAATGAACACATATCTCAACATTAAGATTAAAAGAACTTGAGCTAGCTTAACTTCTGGGACACAACTATGTTGTTTATTTTTCACTCTTTTAGGTGGTCTAATACCCAGCTCCAAAATAAATCACATAAGGAGGCTTTTGCTTACTTGTAAATATCCGACCTAAATTTGACTTGTTTCTTGCCAGAATTTCTTTTTTTTTTTTTTTTTGGTTTTTCGAGACAGGGTTTCTCTGTGTAGCTTTGCTCCTCTCCTGGAACTCACTTGGTAGCCCAGGCTGGCCTCGAACTCACAGAGATCCACCTGGCTCTGCCTCCCGAGTGCTGGGATTAAAGGCGTGCGCCACCACCGCCTGGCTAAGAATTTCTTAACTTAAATTATTCCATTTACCTTTTGCCTCTGGGATTTTCCCATTCTCTTACACCTATAAATCTTACTCTTACTCCTACTGGGACTGGCTATGTATCTGAGTGGCTGAACCCTGATGTTCTCCTTCTTCTTTCTCATTTCTTGGTCTTTTTTACTCCCAGTATTCTTCTATATATTCTCTGCCTGCCAGCCCCTTCTGTTCTTTCTCCTGCCTCACTATTGGCCTTCAGATCTTTATTAGACCATCAGGTGTTTAGACAGGTACCATAACGCAACTTCACAGAGTTAAACAAATGCAACCTAAACAAACGTAACACACCTTAAAATAATATTCTACAAAAGAATTATTTTATTTAATCATTAACCTAAGCCACAGTCTATATGAATCCTCAAGAAAAACTAGCTGTGTGACATTTCCTTGTTCTTATTTTCTATCCTCTGCAGCCCCTGATTTGTCAGGGGCAGGGAAACACCATATCTTGTTTTTGACTTTATTAGTTTTTCTACTAAGCTAACCTCTATCACAATCAGTTACTATATTAAAAACCCTCAATAATCAAAATTCCATTTAACCTTATACTATTATTTTGTATAAAATCTTTGCTTTAAATAGAATAGCTTAGGAAGAAATCATCTTTATAATAATCCACTGATAGAAATGCCCAGGAGAATGGGATATTTCCACTGGATAGTCATAATAAATTAAGGGCAGTGGGGATTTCCCCACACCCATTCATACCATGAAAAAAACAGAGGAAAATATCAATGGTAAACATGTAACAGCACAGCATCAATGGCAAGAGACATTCTGGGGCCAAAGCCATCAAGGTCTTGCCTATCTAAGACTCACTCATCTGAGCTTTGCTTCCTGGTAAACTAACCACCTACACTTCAGTTGCCAGCTGCTGATTCTATGACATGGCCACAGGCAAAATATCACACTGAATTATGTAAATACTGGATTTTTTTGTAAAGCTGCCTCTCA
This sequence comes from Peromyscus eremicus, assembly GCF_949786415.1. Classification (NCBI taxonomy): domain Eukaryota; kingdom Metazoa; phylum Chordata; class Mammalia; order Rodentia; family Cricetidae; genus Peromyscus; species Peromyscus eremicus. The sequence continues at coordinate 706,845 of NW_026734308.1, forward strand.
TTTGCAGAGAAGAGAAGAATATCAGGCAGACCTCAGTTTGATTATTTGTAATCAATATTTCTCTACTCCATTCACACAGTGCCATATGGATCATGGTTTGAGCACACCTGTGCCTGGCTGTCTATGAGAGAAAGGGACAACTTCCTGGTACTGAGCTATGAAGACATGAAAAAGGTAACTGTCATTCTTACAGCAATCATACAATCCATTAGCATTTTACCCCATACAGCATCCCACACTCCTCAGGATTCCCATTGTACCTACACTATCAGTGGTAGGCTCATGAAAAGTCACTAAATATGAGATTACACCCTATGTCTTTTATTAGCCTGCATCTGGCATTTCCTCTCAGCCTCCTTGTCCACCCTACTTGACCCTGAAGTAGGGTGTGGTAGCTCAAACTTGTTCTACTGGTTTTCCAGTTCTGTCTATACACCACATTCGATACAGCTAATAACCCAGTGGTCAATGGGGAAGGGGTAAACAGTGTCATTTCACTGGTGTGTCCAAATGAATGCCATCTCCCTTTGGTGAAAACAAGAGGGCAAAGGCATGCAATCTGTCAGGGAGGTTGGTGTCCTTTGCTCAGCAGTACAGAGGGTTCCACATGGTTAGCTAGAACACACTAGAAATTTCAAAAGTTTTAGAAGATAATATCTAAAATGTATTAACATTAAGTAATGAAATATATCTTAATACTCAGATAGCCCCTAACCTTATATGATTTTGCAGGTTTCATTTCACTGAAATGAACTGCTGAAGGTTATAAATATCCTTAATAATATGTATGTGTCTCAAATATCTCTTATTTTAAAAAATAAAAAAATTACATATCTTGGAAGAGTGTCACATAACTCTAAACCATGCATTGCAAGATAGAACTCTAGGTAATCCTTGGTTGTCTGGTGTGTGTGAGACCTTGGCTACAAGAGACATTGTTTCAAAAGACCATTAAGGAAACTAATTTTGAAGTTCATTTGTGTATTTTATGTTCATTTAATTAAAAAATCCTGCCTCTAATGATGGGCACATAATAATGAAACCAAACATATAAGCAAAACAGTATTCTCATTTGATCAACAACCCAAAAATTTAAGTAGTTTGGAAGTTATAGGTGAAAAGTAACCATCATTTACACATTTACATATCACAGATAAAAATATCAATTGTAATTTTTACTGAGAAAAAAAATGCACTGAGCAAACAGTTTGTCAGAAAAATAAACTTTCCCACCTTAGAATTCTTCAAAAATTTAGTTAAGGAGGAGAAGGAATCTTACAGCCACTCTTTACCTTATAGAAGTAGACTCTGGTGACAATGAAGGCAGCTGGTAGTTGTAACTTTTTTGTATTGATTTCCCTATTATATTTTTTATTGTTTAAAACAATTTGTAAATTTTTACACACACACACACACACACACACACACACACACACACACACACATATATATTTGGTTTTTCTGGACTGCCCTGGAACTCACCTTGTAGACCAGGCTGACCTTAAACTCACATAGATACACCTGCCTCTGCCTCTCGAGTGCTGGGATTAAAGGTGTGTGCCACCATGCTGGGCAATTTAAATATATTTTGATCATATTCTTTCCCTCCCACAATTCCTTCAGAATTATTTCCCTTTCCTCACCCACCCAAATTTAAATTCTTTGTCAAAAAATAGTCCCCAAATGAAAACAATACCAAAAGAGAAAAGCACCATGAGACTGTTCTAGGCCCTTTTTATAGACAGACATTTGTGTAGTTTGTTGCTTAATGGGACCCTGACAGTGTGATCAGGATCCATCTCTTGTGTATGAGCAACCTTTTTAGAGCTCACTGCCTATGGTGGGACAACTTACACAGCCTTGGTGCAGGAGCAGGGGCTTGGACCTGCCTCAACTGTGTGTATTAGACACTGCTGACACCGCATGGGAGACCTTGCCTTGGAGGAGGTGGGAATGGGGGTTAGAGAGGGGAGGCTAGGGAGTCAGAGGAAGGAAAGAAAGGGGATCTGTGGTTGGTATGTAAAATGGATTGAAAATTTCTAATAATAAAAAAAGGAAAAATAAAAACACCAGCTGTAACCAAATGAAAGCATCCCCAAAACACACACAAAACTGTGGAGTCTATTGCATGTAGGTCAATTACTCCTGAACATGAAGACTGCCCTGGAGTACTAAATATATACAGGGGCATTGTAGTGGAGAAACCTGACATTCCCTCTCCCAGCAGGTACAAATGACAGTTAAGGTGTTAACTTTTATCTTAGTGGCTAGAATATCATTCATTCCTTTATAAAAGGATAACAAAATAAAATACAATATGATGAAAGAATACTATCACCTTAGAGTTGGACAAGACAAATCAACAGAACAAAAGCATCACAAAAAATGGCACAAAAATCACAGACCCATATGTTTGAACACTTGGGAAGCCCATAAAATCATGAAAGTGCAAATTCTAATATAGAGCAGAGAACTGGTGCAGACATGGAGCACAGTGCAGCATGCTTCAGAATGTAGCTTCATACGTGCTTTTCTCATGCTGATGTGGAGGGTCTTGTTTTCTTCATGTCCTCCCTCCTCTCTGGCTCTTACACTTTCTTCCTCTTCTGAGGAGTTCTCTGAGCTATAGAGGGAGGGATTTAGTGGAAACATACCATTAAGAACTGATTTGTTCAAAAACATCCACTCTGTGTAATGTCTGTCTGAGGGTCTCTTATTTGTTCTTGCCAGCTTCAGGAGAAAGCTTCTCTGATGATGGCTGAACAAGGCACAAATCTGAGCATAGTAGTATATCGTTAGGAGTCATTTTGTCACTAAATTGTTAGACCAGCATTAGTTACTTTTACCCTAGGCTCCCAGGGTATCTAGTCTCTAGTCAGCAAAGCAGTGTCAGGTATGGATTCCATCTCATGGAGTGGGACTTAAGTAAAATAAATTATTGGTTATTTCCTCCTATGAGCTTTGTGCCACCATTACTCCAGCATATCTCTCAGGTAGGACACAATTGTAGATCAGAGGATTTGTGGCTGGCTTCATGTTTGCATTTATCTTTTGACAGTTTGCAGAGTACCTTCTTTTAACAAAGATTACGGAATGCAGAGCTGAAATCTGTATGTAATCAACATCTCCATGTTCGATGAGTGATAAAGATGTTGTCTTCAGCAATGAGTCCTTGCTGTCAGTCTGTGGAGAGCAACCTATAGTCTTGGCAATGGCCTGTGTTAGGGGTTCCCATGGAATCTCTTTGGCCAAGAACTCAATTAGATGTAACCCAATACCAGAAATGGAAGCTTCCTTTGGTAACAAGAGATTGTCATTTGGAATACTATCTCTCTCATTAATTGATAATATTATTTATATTGCCATCACTTATGTATATATTTTAAGAAGTTTTTATTGTACTAGGTTTCCATATATTTGCTCAAATATTCCTTAATTTTAGTTGTCACTCCTCATATTCCCTCTCTCCCTCAAGTCCTTCTCTTTTCCTGCTCCCCATTTAATCATCCCATTTCAAGCCTTGCCTATCCACCTGTAATGTGTTCTCTAGGCTTAGTTTTTTTTTCATTATGATTATAGGCTAAAGGGCCTTTCTTTCCTGTTATAGTCTATTTTGTGTTCTGTAAGGTTTTTTTTTTTTTTACTTTGATGGATATCTCCTTCTTCAGGTTAGTGAATTATGTTCATGATTTATTTTTGCTTTATTTATTTATTTATTTATTTTTTGGTTTTTTTGTCCAAACCAAAATTTCCCTCACTCTCCTATTCCTACTTCTTCCACCACTAACCCCAACCCATTCCATTCCCTTACACTGTTACTCTTCAATACAGCTGGGCCTCCCAATCATATCAGCCAGCCATGGTACATCGAATAGCAGGGCAACTAATCTCTTCCTCTTCTATTAAGGCTGGATCTGGTAATCTGGTAGGAACAATGGGTGTCAAAAGGAGGCAAAATTGTCAGAGACATCCTCTGCTCTCATTATTAGGAGTGTCACATGAACACTAAGTAACACAACTGTAATATATATGAACAGCACCTATATCAGTCTCATGCAGGCCCTTTATTGTTGGTTGAGTCTCTGTGGGCCCCTATGAGCCCAGGTTAGTTTAGTCTGTGGGTTTTTTTTGGTGTGTTTGATATCACTGGGACCTAAAATCCAGCCTTACCCTCTTCTGTAGGATACTGTGAGCTCCACCTAATGTTTGCATGTAGGGTAGTTCTCTGCATATTTTTCCATGAGTTGCTTTGTTGTAAAGCCTCTGTGATGACAGTTACACTAGACATCAATCTTTGAGAATAGCAGAATATCATTAGGAATCATTTCATTGACATTTTGCCATTCATATTTGGTTCTATCCTAAGACTCTGGGTTAAACTGCTCTGGATCCTGACCCTCAGAGGGGAGCCCCTCTCAAGATATGGGTTGGCATCTGTGCCAGTCATTAGTTGTTCACTCCCCCAATTTCTGCCACATCTTTACCTAAGTCACTGTTGGCAGGACAGATTGTAGGTAGAAGGCTTTGTGGCTGGGTTAGTGGCCCAGTCCTTCCAATGGACATCTTGCCATAAGAGATGGCCAGTACAATTGCCATATTATGTGTTAATTGGTCAACCTCATAGATTCATGAAAGTTTCCATTGCTCTAGGTTTCCATCTCATCCCTGAGATGCTCCCAGATTCCAGTGTCTCTCTTAGTTCTCTCACAACCCATCTTTCACACACATGATCCCTCTTGTTCCCATCTCCATTCTCCCTTCTATATTCTTCCCCCATCCACTATCAATCTCCATTTTACCTCTTCATAGTGAGACTCATGCATACCCCCTTGAGCATACCTAGCTATTTATCTTCTCTGCTCTGTGGGTTGTAGTTTGGTTCTCCTTCACTTTCTACATAATAGTCACATATGATTGAGTACATACCATTCTTGTATTTCTGGGTCTGGATTACCTTACTCAGGATTATCTTTTCTACTTCCACCGATTCATATTTAATGATGCCATTGTTTTTAACAACTGAGTAGTATTCCATTATGTAAATATGCCATATTTTCTGTATCCATTTTTCTATTGAGTTTATTTACAATTTCTGATTATTACACATAAAGCTTCTATAAACATGATAGAACAAGTGTCCTTGTGGTATTGAGTGTTCTTTGGGCATAAGTCCAGGAGTGGTATGGTATAACTGAGTCTTGAGGTAGATTGATTCCCAAATTTCCTAGAAACTGCCATATTTATTTCCAAAGTGGCTGTATAAGTTTGCACTCCCACCAGCAGTGGAGGATCATTCCCCTTGTTCCATGTGCTCTTCATCATAAATCTGTCAATGGTAATTTTGGTCTTAGCTATTCTGACAGATGTAAGATAAAACTCAGTGTTGTCTTTAATTGTGTTTCCCTGATGGCTAAGGTTTGAATATTTCTTTGACTATTTCTCATCTATTTGATACTCCCCTATTGAGAATCCTCAGTTCAGATCTGTACTTTATTTTTAAATTGGATTATTAATTTTATTGGTATCTAGTTTCTTGTGTTCTTTGTATATTTTAGGTATCACACTTATGTCAGATGTAGAACAGGTTAAAATCTTTCCCAATTCTGTGAGTTGCCTTTTGTCCTATTGACAGTTTCTTTTGCTTTACACACGTTTTTCAGTTTTATGAGATCCCATTTATTAATTGTCAGTTTTTGTACCTGCTCAATTAACGTCTTGCTCAGAAATGTGTCTCTTGTTCCAATGTCTACAAGGCTATATCTCACTTTCTCTTTTATCAGGTTAAGTGTATCTGGATTTTTGTTGAGGTCTTTGATCCTCTTGGACTTCATTTTTGTACAATGATAGATATGGATTTATTTACATTCCTATACATGCAAACATCCAGGTTTACCAATGCCATTTGTTGAAAATGCTAATTTTTACATGGTACAATTTTGTGGTTTTTTTGCCAAAAATCAAATGTTCACAGGTGTATGTATTTACTTCTGGGTCCTTGATCTTATTCCAATGAACAATCTGTCTGCTTTTAATGCCAGTAACATGTGAGGTTTATTACTATTGCTTTGTGGTACAGCTTTAAATCAGGGACAGTGACATCTCCAGAAGTTACTTTCTTGTCCAGGATTGTTTTAGCTATCCAGTTTTTTTTTTTATTTTTCCATACAATGTTGAGTATTGTTATTATTTTAACTTCTGTAAAGAATTGTGTTGGAATTTTGATGGATATTGCATTGAATCTGTAGATTGCTTTTGATAAGCTATCCAGTTTAATATGTTAAACCTGATGATCAATGAACATAGGAGACATTTCCATCTTTTAATATCTTCTCCAATTTCTTTCTTCAGAGTCTTTAGGTTGTTTTCATGCTGTTTTTCAACTTGCTTTCTTAGAGTTACACCAAGATCTTTATCTTATTTGTGGCTATAGTGTAGGGTGTTGTTTCCCTGATTTCTTTCTCACGCCAATTATCATTTATATAGAGAGTGATACTGAATTTTTTTTAGTTAATTTTGTATCCAAGCACTTCACTTAAGATATTTATCAGTTTTGGAGTTCCTTGGTAGAATTATTGGGGTAGATTAAGTATATTATTGTATCACCTGCAATTTGTTTCCCATTATTCTTCTTAAGTTTTCATATTCTGCAAGATAACACTTCAAGTACTATGCTAAATAGATGTGGAAAGCCCTGTCGTGTTCCTAACTTTTGTGGAATTGCTTTGACTTTCTCTCCATTTAATTTGATGTTGGCTATTGGTCGCAATATATTGCCTTTAGTATGTTTAGGTATGTCCCAATATTCCTGATCTCCCCAAGATATTTATCATGAAGGGGTGTTCCTGTTTGTCAAAGGATTTTGTTTTTCATCTAATAGGATAATCCTGTGGTGCTTTTCTTTCAGTTTGTCTACATGCTGGATTAAATTAAATTAAATTAATGTATATTGAATCATCCTTGCATCTCTGGGATGAAGCCCACCTAATCAGGGTGGATGATCTTTTTGTTTTCTTGGATTCAGTTTGTGAGTATTTTATTGAGTATTTTTCATCTATGTTCACGAGGGAAATTGGTCTGTAATTCTATTTTTGTTTATTCTTTGTGTGGTTCAGATATTAGTGTAACTGTAGCCTTATATATAAATTGGCAATATTCCATCTATTTCTATTTGGTAGAATAATTTAAGGAGTATTGGTATTAGCTCTTCTTTGAACGTCTGGTAGAATTATGTACTAAATTATGTACAATCAAGTCCTGGGCTACTATTGGTTGGGAGACTTTTATTGACTGCTTCTACATCCTTGGGGATTATGCATCTATATAAATTGTTTTGAACTTTATATAACTTCAGTAAGTGATATATAACACAAATGTTGTTCCCTTCTTTTAGATTTTCCAAGTTTGCGGTGTACACATTTTTGACTTATGGCCCAATGATTTCTTGTCTATCCTAGGTGTCTATTGTTATGTCTCTCTTTTCATTTATGATTTTGTTAATTTGGATATTCTCTCTCTCTGCCTTTTAGTAAGTTTGGATATGAGTTTGTCTATCTTGTTGTTTTTCTTCAAAGAACCAACTCTGTGTTTCATTGATTCTTTGCATTGATCTCTTTGTTTTTATTTTTGTTTAATTTTTATTTTTTTGTTTTTTTTTTCAAGACAGGGCTTCTCTGTGTAGCTTTGCGCCTTTCCTGGAACTCACTTGGTAGCCTAGGCTGGCCTCAAACTCGCAGAGATCCGCCTGACTCTGCCTCCCGAGTGCTGAGATTAAAGGTGTGCGCCACCACCGCCTGGCGATCTCTTTGTTTTTAATTTTTTATTTCAGTCCTCTATTTGATTATTTCCTGAAGTCTGTTCTACTATTTGTGTCTGCTTCTTATTGTTCTAGAACTTTTAATTTTGCTTTTAAGTCTCTGGTATAAGAATTCTCTTATTTCCTCAATCATGGTCTTAGTGCTACGAATCTTCCTTTTAATAATTAAATACTTTATTTGTGTTCCATTAGTTAGGGTAGGTCATGGGTTTATTTTCATTGAATTCTAGAAAATCTTTATTATCTTTATTTCTTTCTTGACCCATTGTTAATTCAGTTGGGAGTTTTTCAGTTTTCATGATTTTATAGGCTTTCAACAGTTTATATTGTTTTTAAAATGCAAATTTTACTGACAGTGGTCTCATAGTATATAGTGGGGTATTTCAATTTTTTTAATCTATAGAGACTTGATTTATGACAGAGTATATGAACAGTTTTGGAAAAGGTTCCACAAGGGACTGAGATATAAGTTTAACCTTTGGTGTTTGGGTGAAATGTCCTGTAGATATATGTTCCAGTCAATTTGAGCCATAATGTCTATTAATTCCATTATTTATCTGTTTAAATATTTCTGGATGGCATGTCCACTTGTAGGAATAATCTGTTGAAGTCTCTCACTATTAATTTTGGGATTTGGTGTTTGGTTTATATATTAGTCATGTGTCTTTTACAAATGTGGGTGCTGTTGCAGTTGGAGAATAGATGTTAAGAATTGAAATGTTATCATGGTGGATTTTTCCCTTAATGAATATGAAATATCCTCCTCCTTTTCTTTTGAATGATTTTGGTTTGAATTCTAACTTTTACATTTAAATTAACCCATTTTTATTAATCTTTGTATTGTCACAGGTCCTGTGGCTTTACCTGTCCTCCAGCACCTTGCTCCTTTGGCATCTCTAGTGTGTCTCTCCACTGTGCCCTTCTTCTTCCCCTCCTTAGTTTAGTTTTCCACCTAACCTTATCCAGCTGGGGTATTGGTCAATACGCTTCTTTATTAAACCAATCAGAACATAATTTACACAGGGTATAGAAATATTCCACAACATTTCCCTCTTTTTTGTCTAAATTAATAGGAAGGTTTTAGCATTAATATAGTAAAGCTCTATACAATGGAAACAGTTATTTAGTAAGAATTACAGTAGCCATTCCCAAATCCATTTGTATTTGGCAATAGTAGATAAAATAATTATCTAACTAATCTTAGTCTGAAGTTTTGTATCTAATTAACTTATTTATTCTTCAACTCCATCAAACACCAGAAGCATGAAATACTACTTAATGACAGGGACATCAGGCTACCATAACAGTCACCCAAAGTTCTTTTGCAATGATGGGACATTCGTCTTTGACCTACAGACCTAGAATATCTGCCAGACTTTACTGTGAAGCAGAGAAGTCTAAAGGACTTCCCGACTTGTCTTGGCAAAGTTTGGCAGTCACCATTTGTTGCATTCTCCTCTTCCAGTTTTTTCAGTGACTATCAACAATTGAGTCAATGATAGTTTTTTGCCCACATTGCTAGCTTTATTCATTAAAAAAAAAACTCCATACAGTTTCTTTGATGTTCATCATCTATTCTGAAGTTTATTGGTGCTTCCAGGGCAGACACATCTCACTTTCATGAAAAGCTTAAATTGTTAAAACATTTAAAATGCCATATTTTGTAGTTCTTTGAACTTTTTGAAGATTACCTATCTATTTGTAATATATGTTTGTATACCTAGAACATCGAACTAACAAGACTATAAATTTGACTATTATAAATGACTATTGATCTGTATTTCTTTATTGTATATTACGTTTATAATTGAGTTGCATAAGAAATACCTTAAACAAGTGTATAATACATTATAACAAGATTAACTATAAATTGGTATAAATAATGTAAAATTCATTCCAATGTTTAATATTTAGAGATTAACAACTGTTTAGGGAGATTAAAGGAAATTCCATAATCTACTTTTTTCCCATAATAATCAAACATTTTTCCCATAATTTCTGTATCATATCCCCTTTCTTCTTTAGAAAGAGATTGATTATGACCAATATCAATTTGGAACCAACCCTCCTTAAGTGAAAACAAACATTTATAACCAATATTTTGGTAATGTATGTGTAATTTTCTAGACTACTTCCTGCTGATCGGTGGGTGCTGGTAATCTTTCAGGGACTCTAGGAAATCAAGATAATAGTTAAGTTTTGGCTGGAGTGTTTGTGAGGCTGGATCATCTAAGCTAGCAATCGTAAAGCTATTTTGGTTGTTGGATCATCTGGAACATTTTTATTAGTGATTTGTCACCTTGTTCTGAAAATATGTAATCTTTTAAAGGTAACATTATTGGTGAAATTATTTAGGCCACTCCACGTAGTTAAAAGGAGATTTATTTAATGGCGTAACTTACAAATTAAGGGATAGGTAGGTCGCGGGGTCTGGGGAAGGTGTATCACAGTCCAGCGGTGTTCTCTGGGTCTCTGCTTTGTCCACCTCCACCATCCAGGGTCCTGGAACCAAGAGAGCGTTCGCCGATCCAGATCTCGGGTCCCCAGGCGCCTCCCTTGGCCCCGCCTTGTAGGCGTGACAGTTGCCGAAGTCTCAATGGGGGTTGGAACTTCCACAACAAAGCTGGAATGGCTACCCACTACATCTCCCCCTTTTTGTCTAAATAAGAAAGTTCTAACCTAATACAAGACTATATACAAAGGAATGGTTATCAAATATTGTCCAGGAATAATGAGGGATAATGACCTAGATAAGATGGAACTACAACCAATGCAAACAATATCAAGCAAGAAACACATATTAAAATCCAGAGAAGTATAGAGCATAGGTAAATGGCATGTTACAAAGATCATTCCAAAAGGTGTCCTATCCTAAAGAACCTGAATCTAATACTTAATATGTTCTATCTACTAAGTTGTAACTATAACTGCTAGTCTTCAATCCATCAAAGACCTGAGAAGGAATATAATGGTACCTGAGAAATGGTAGATGGATGCAAGCAACTTTCGGGAATCTTGCGAGAGTAGACCAAGACAGCTGGCAGCCTGGACAGTCACCTAATGTTTCTCAGCATTGTTGGTGCATTCAAATTGGCTACAGGCCTAAAGTATCTGACAGACCATTTTCAGAAGCAGGAATTCTGAAATACCATCTTACCCTGTCTTGGCAGAGTACAGTGGTCGCTTTCCTTGTGTCCCGCTTGTCTAGAAAGGATAGCATTGCATTTGTACTGTCAGCTGTCGAGGCAAGGGCAGTTCTTTGCCCAGTAGGCCATTTTGTGCCAAGAAGACAAACTTCCAAATGGAAATGTCTAGAAGCCCAACATTCTCTCGGGATCAAATTGGTGCAGCCAGGAGCAATTGTGTCTCACATCGACAGAATTCTAAGTTATTTAAATGCCATATTCTCTAGGTCTATGAAGTGTTTGAAGATTACCTGTCCATCTGACCTATGTATCTGTAAATCTGTATAACCTAACTAACGTAACTATAGAGATGACAAGCATAGGTGACTATAAATCTATAGGTCTTATCTACTGAAATAACCTAAGGACTAAGGCTTCATGTAAACAAGGTAGACAGTCTATAAGCAAGTGTATGGTAAAGAACGATGACTTCAAAATTGTGACAATACACAAGATGTTATGACAGAGGTAGGAGTGTATAGTGTGATATACAATATGACAATAATCTTAAATATATATCAATATACCGAATATCCTAAACAGTAGAACATACATAAAGTATGATAGATATAAATTTACATTTGTATCAATATACAAATATTTCAAATAAGAGTAGAAATATATGTACATTATACCAAGTATAGTTCTGTATTTGTATCAATATACAAATTATCTTAAACAGAAATATAAAAATAGTTTACATTTGTATCAACATATAAGAATCCATAACAGTGCAAATTACAGTGCAAATTATTTAAGGCTGCTATTTTACTAAATTTGTTTACTAGTATACACAATAATCTACCATAATGTCTTATACCTATCCATTCCATTTCTTCTTTTCCTTTTTTTAAGAGTACTGAGTTTAATATTTCCTTCCACCCCCAACCCTATAACCATCATCCATAACCCTGAGAATTATGAAACCTAAGGGAGAAGGGGCGTCGTTTTCTTAGAATTGCTTCCTGCTGTTTAGGGGGTGATGTTATCTCTGTTGGGTACTGTGAGAAAGCGCAGATAGTTAAATTTCAGTTAGACTAACTGTAGGTTCTGCAGCAAGTCTTAGAGTAATGGGTAAGATTGTCTGAAATTCTGGTAAGAAGTGTAGTATGATGATGATTACCATGGCATCATTCTGGATTGGGTAGAGTTGTTGTTGGGGCCCCATCTTCCTTCTGGAGACTTCTGAGATTGCTATTAGAAAAACTTATTTGTTATCAAAATGGAAGATTTGGATTTAAAGAGGACATAGCATGTAAGAAAGGATTCTGAGAAATCAAGAGTAAGCATGGAGAGAATTAGAATCTAGAAGACAATGGTCCCTTTTTACTGGTTTCCTTCTGTCCCACACCAGAGGGCTCTTCTGATATGGTACTGAAGAATCTCTCAAACTTTTCTTTTAGCAATGTGCTTGGGTTTAGAGAAGGAGTGAGCCAATTCCATCTCCAAAGCCAGCTTGGCTTATAATTGAATTGGAACCACAACTTTTCTATATTGATAGAGAGATAGATGTTAGACAGTGAGATTTTACCGTGTGTAGATTGGTACCAATAGATTCTTTCTTTCTGCTGTAAACATCCGGATATCCAAGGCCTTATGATTTTTGGAAGATGGGTATTTCCATTATCCTGGAAAAACAAAAACAGAACCCTACCCCAACCTTGATTGTTAAATTTTTCTTACAACTGTAGAGATGTCACATTGGTGGATGATCTTTTACTTCACCTCATCAAGGGGTTTTTCCTGTTCAAATCGAATTTTTATTAATTTTGTTGGTATCCATAGCTTTTCTTCTCCTGCAGAAACAAAGGCAAAACCCCTTCCCCAACGTAGAACATATCCAGGTTTCCATTCTGAGGTCAGCACATCCTTGAAATAAACTGGTTGGTTTAGCTCGGGAGTTTTGTCTGTCGTCCAATGTCTCTCTGCAGCTGTTGTTCCTTTCTCATCAGCATTGAGAAAATTCAAGGTTAATAAAGCACTATGCAATCTATTTCTAGGAGTCATTGTTACCTGTTGCTGTTTATTTAGCATATCCTTTAAAGTTTGATTGGATCTTTCTATGACTGCTTGGCCTGTGGGATTGTGTGGTATACCTGTAACATGCTTTATATTGTAATAAGCAAAGAATTGTCTCATTTTATTGGAGACATATGCTGGAGCATTGTCTGTCTTAATTTGTACAGGTATCCCCATGATGGCCATAACTTCTAATAGGTGTGTAATCACAGAATCAGCCTTTTCAGAAATCATAGGAGTTGCCCATTGAAATCCTGAATAGGTGTCAATGGTATGATGTACATACTTTAATCTTCCAAATTCTGCAAAATGAAACACATCCATCTGCCAAATTTCATTTCTTTGTGTACCTTTTGGATTGCTCCCTGCAGGTAATGGAAGTTGGTTATAGATGGAACAAGTAGGACATTTTTTCACAATATCCTTAGCCTGTTGTCAAGTGATGGAGAAATCCTTCTTCAAATCTTTGCTATTTGCATGGTATTTCTTATGAAATTCTGAAGCTTCTAGCACATTACCTATTAGTAACTGATCAATCTCATCATTACCTTGTGCTAGAGGTCCTGGCAGACCTGTATGGGATCTGATATGTGTTATATATATAGGATGTTCCCTTTTTCTGATGTTTTCCTGCAATTGTATGAATAATGAAGTTAATTCTGTATTATCAGGAATAAATTCAGCAGTTTCAATATGTAAAACAACTCTCTCTGCATATTGAGAGTCAGTGACTATATTGAGGGGTTCTGTGAAGTCCATCAGTACCATAAGAATGGCATACAGTTCTGCCTTTTGTACAGAGCTGCATGGACTTTGTACCACTTTACTTAAGTCTCCTGATTTATATCCTGCTTTCCCTGGTTTATTTGCATCAGTATAGAATGTGAGGACTCCAGAAATTGGCTTTTGTCGTACAATGTGAGGAAGGACCCATTTGGTTTTCTTTATAAATTCTATTCTCTTGCTTTTGGGATAGTGGTTGTTAATCTCTCCCAAAAAGTTACTGCAGGCTCTCTGCAAGTATTCATTATCTTTCCATAGTGATGAAATTTCTTCATTAGTTAAAGGTACTACAATTTCTGCTGGGTCCATTCCTGTCAACTGGCGAAGTCTTAGTTTACCTTTTTGAATCAAATCAGAGATCTTTTCTATATAAGTCTTTAATTTCTTATTTGGTTTACGTGGTAGGAATATCCATTCCAATATAATATCTTCCCTCTGCATCAAAATACCTGTTGGGGAATGTCTGGAGGGGAATATGACAAGAATGCATTTAAGTTCTGGATCCACATGATCCACATGTGCTTCTCGAATTGTCTTTTCTACTAGAGCCAATTCCTTCTCAGCTTCGGCTGATAATTCTCTTGGACTATTTAATTCTTTGTCCCCTTCTAGAGTATTAGCCAAATTTTGTAGTCCATCTTTGGGTATTCCCATGATACCCAGTAAGTTGGAAATGCTTCCTAATAACTTTTGAAAATCATTAAGAGTCTTCAATCAATCTCTCCTTAGCTGTACCTTTTGGGGTCTAATTTTTTGTAGCTCTATCTTATATCCTAAGTAGTTAATAGAATCTCCTCTTTGTATTTTTTCAGGAGCAATTTGTAGTCCCCAGTGAGGCAAAACTTTTTTTACTTCTTCAAACATGCTTTCTAATGTATCTAACTTTGGATCAGCTAATAGGATATCATCCATATAGTGATAAATTATGGATTGTGGAAACTTTACATGAATTATCTCCAATGGTTTCTGCACAAAGTATTGGCACAAAGTAGGGCTGTTTAACAATCTCTGTGGGAGGTCCTTCCATTGATATCTCTTGACTGGCTGAGAATTATTATAATTAAGTACTGTGAAGGCAAATTTTTCTCTATCATTTTCTTGTAAGGGTATGGTAAAGAAACAGTCTTTTAAGTCAATAACTATTATAGGCCATTCTTTAGGTAGCACAGAGGGCAAGGGCATCCCAGTCTGTAGGGAGCCCATTGGCTGAATTACTTTATTAATAGCTCTCAGATCTGTCAGCATTCTCCAATTACCAGACTTTTTTTTAATAACAAATACAGGAGAATTCCAAGGGCTGGTAGATTCTTCAATGTGTTGAGCATTTAACTGCTCTTGAACCAGCTGTTCTAAAGCTTGTAGCTTCTCTTTTGTCAAAGGCCATTGTCCAACCCAGACAGGTTTATTAGTTAGCCATTTTAAAGGTAAGGCAGTTGGTACTTCTGAGAGTTCAACAGCAGTTGTGCTCTGTTTGTGAACAGCCTGAATGGTTGGTGCCTGATTTTTATAGCATGCGATGATATTATTCCTAGAAACATGCATTGGTCTGTATTCTTTTTCTGAAAGTGTAGGAATTTTAATCTAGGTATTCCACTGTTGTAACAGATCTCGGCCCCAAAGATTTACTGCTACATTTGCTACATATGGCTTCAGTCTTCCTCTCTGTCCTTCTGGCCCTATGCATTCAACCCATCTCAAACTCTGTTTTATCTGAGATAGGGTGCCAATCCCTAAAAGTTGGACATCTACCTCTTGAAGAGGCCAATTCGGATGCCATGATTTTGGTGTAATTAAAGTCACATCTGCACCTGTGTCTACCAGTCCCTCCATAACCAGGCCATTAATTCGAATTCTAAGCTTTGGTCTTTGATCATTTATGGAAGTCTGCCAAAATATTTGTTTTATAGTGTTCTTTGTAAACTGTGATCCATCCATCAGAGCTGTTTTATCGTCCATTGCAGTATCGGTTTTTACATTAGGCAGTGGTTTATTCAGTTGTCCTGGAGAGGAATTTCTTCCACAGTGGCTGGGAATGTTCGTACTACATTTGATTTGGGGGCCTGCAAGAGGCCCCCTGAGGCCTTTCCCACCAGTAAAGGGTTACCTCGTATATCTATTTTTGATCTGCACTCACTGGTCCAATGTCAGCCTTTGCCACACCTTCTACATAATCCGGGAGGTGGTTGGGGTCTCCTGTTTAGGCTATTCCTAAAAGGAGTATTACTCCTAGGAGCACCCCACGTACAGTTTTTACTTATATGACCTGGTGTACCACATTTAAAACATTTGGTAACACGGGGCCTTCTTTCACCTCTGGGATTTGTCTCTCCTATCCAAGCCTCATTACTGTAGTTACTAGACTCAACACCATTAGTATACTGAATCCATTCTTCCAAAGGAGCTGATCTGATCTTTAATGGTGTAAGTATTCTTCTGCATTCTGCATTAGCATTGTCGAACGCCAAGGACTCAATTAATACTTTTCTTAATTCTTTATCTGATACAGTTCTTGTTATAGCTGTGTTCAGTCTTTGTAAAAAATCAGTGAAGGGTTCGTGCGGTCCCTGAAATATCTTTGTGTATACCTCAGTTGGTTTTCCAGGTTCTGGAATTTTTTCCCAAGCATTTAGAGCTGCTGTACTGCATAGGGATATTGTATGTTCATCATAAATGGCTTGTACATTCCTGTCAGCAAAACATCCCTCACCAAGTATTTGATCTTGGGAGATCACAAAACCTCTGAGTTTACCTTGTTGTTCTAAATTTTTTGCCTCTTCTCTCAACCAGCTTTTCCACTGTAGCTGCTGACTATATTCTAGAACAGCTGAAATTAACTGATGCCAGTCATCTGGGATGATTCTATGTGAGGTAGACCACGAATTTAACAATTGTTTTATGTATGTGGAGTGTATCCCATACGTAACTACTGCTTCCTTTATATTTTTAAAGTCCCTTGTTGAAATTGGTTGTAATGTATATGTATTATATGGCTCGGGGTGTGTGTCATCCACTGGCTTCTCATGAATGATAACAGGATAAGCCATTGTGTGAGAGCCATTTGGAGATGTTACAACCTCTATGGTCTTGCCCTTCTGCTTATTAGGTCCCTTGTCATGTTTACTGAGAGTTTCTTCTAAGGCCTGCAAACGAGCACCTAGGGTCTGTTCTAGGGACTGAACCTCCTCTCTGGCAAGGGACTCCAGATTTCTCATGGAATTATAGAAGTTTTTATGTTCCTCAGAAACACATGATTCCATGGACCTTATCTTATTAATTAATGTTAATCTTTCTTCCTTATATAGTGTCTGGAGAGTTAGTGTTCTGTCCATTAAATATTCACATTTATTATCAATAAGATCAATTTTTGGTACAAGCCTGTTTTGTAAATCCTGATTAGCAGATTCCAGAGAAAGAATCTTTTTCTCTAAGGTCTCATTGCTATCCATTAAAGCAGATTCCAGAGATAGAATCTTTTTCTGTAAGTCTTCATTGCTATCTTTAAAAGCCTGTAAATCCTGGTTAGCAGATTCCAGAGAGAGAATCTTTTTCCGTAAGCCTTCATTGCTCTCGCTTAAAGCCTGTATCAGTCCCAATAATGACTCATCTTTGTTCTTGTTTTTAAACCAGTGTTTGAACACTGCGTGGATTATTACAATGAATGCCAAAATGGTACAGGCCAGATATGCCTTAGGAAGGTCGTATATTTCCAGGAAGATGTCATTCATCATACAGGCAAAAAGGTTTTCAAATTCTTGTGAGGTAATGTTGTCAGCCATATTACAAGAATTACTCAAAATTTGTTAGTCAATTTTAAGGTGTAAAATTATCAGGTACTTTTACTTACCTTTTGTGGTTTTGGGGGGTGTAGTAGCACTTTTCACCCAGCAGGTGGCGATGGTACAACTCCAAAGCAGGGCCTGCTGGTGATCTTGGCTGACTGCAGCTCGCTGGAGTCAAGATGGCGGAGCCGAGCCGCAGCTGGCGTGCATGCACTCAGGAAGCTGGGGAGTGCCTCTTTCGCTGGGGGCTGAGCTAGGGGGCTGAGACCGGACTAGCTGCTCCCTTTTTCGGGAATGGAACCGTGTAGGTGTTCCCTGGTTATATGGAACTTTGCAGGCGGGTTTAGGTACCCTGTGAGCCTGAGCCAGGGAGGAGGCTGAGGGTGGGAGCCACTCAGGCCTTTGGAATTTGCCCCACGTGAGTGCCAGATATTGGTGAAAATTATTTAGGCCACTCCATGTAGTTAAAAGGAGATTTATTTAATGGCGTAACTTACAAATTAAGGGATAAGTACGTCGTGGGGTCTGGGGAAGGTGTATCACAGTCCAGCAGTGTTCTCTGTAGCTCTGCTTTGTCCACCTCCACCATCCAGGGTCCTGGAACCAAGAGAGCATTCGCCTATCCAGATCTCGGGTCCCCTGGGCGCCTCCCTTGGCCCCGCCTTGTAGGCGTGACAGTTGCCAAAGTCTCAATGGGGGTTGGAACTTCCAGAACAAAGCTGGAATGGCTACCCACTACAACATATATACCTGAGTTAAAAAATATAAACTTTGCATTGTACACAGGCTAGCCAAAAAGATTTTTTTGTTTTATGTTTGAGCAGGTAAAACATACATCATATTTCTTGTATTTACTTTAGGTTTATTTTCTCATTTCTGTATTCAGGATTTTAGGGGTTTTTCTTCAAACAAACCTGATTTTCCTTGACCTGGGATGAATCCATAGCCTCTTATTTTCTGTGGAAACAAGTGCAACTTTTCCACATTTAACATATCTTTTGACTTTAATTTTGAAGTCAAGATAATTTTAAAATATATAGGTTGGTTGAATTTAATAGTTTTCAAAATCAAATGTCTTTCAGAAGTTGTTTTTCACGCATTAACAGTCAAAAAATCTAGATACAGTACAGAATATAATATAGAATTTAGACTCTCAGTGTTTTGTGATCTATATATGGCTTATCATATTTTTTATTACTCTAATTTTAAGAATTTTACTTAATTCTTTTAAAATCATTTTTAATCTATGACTGTTTCTATCATTTCTCTTCTTCTCCCAAGCCTATACACATTTTTCAAACACACTGTAATCTACTTAGAGGCATTTTTGTCTGAATTTGTACTTACTGTGTATTTCTAAACCTTTCTGTCTTTATGAGCAAAAACCCTCAATCTGCCACCTACTATGTGGCTGGGAAATGCCACTCTGCACCTCATCCTGTGTGAGACTGTGAGAACTTCCTATGCTGCCGATCAAGCCCACATGTCACAGCCAGAGGATGTGTCTCTGTACAGTGGCTCACATGAGAGGCATGAACTATGAAGCTGCTCTTGGCTTCATTTTTGTATGTCTAGAAACATTTTTTAAGCTCTCTCACACTTTACATGGATACATGTGCCCAATCGTGGGTGCCCTATGTAAATGGACATTTCTTTCCCACCTGCCAGTTCTCAAATTACCACTCAGAAGCTTATGATCATTCCAAAATTCTCATCCAATAGCTCAGGCTTGTTACTAACCAGCTCTTACATTTAAGTTAACCCATTTTATTAATCTATGTATTGCCACATGTCCTGTGGCTTTACCTGCCTGTAACATCTTACTTTTTCAGAGGCTTACTCTCTCTTGGCCCTTCTTTTTCTCCTCCATAATTTGGTTTACTTCCTAACCTTATACCACATGGCTATTGGTCAGTCAACTTTTTTATTAAATTAATCAGAGCATAATTTACACACTGTGTAGGAATATTCCATAGCACTTACAAAAGGTGATGACTTATGAGTGGAGAATAAGAAGGACCCCAGGATGGAAGAAAGCAGTTTTCCACAGGAACTGCATAGATAATCACCTGGAAATGGGGGCACTGAGTGAGGATAGGCCACAGCACAATTTTGATATAAGGCTTTGAATAAAACTGAATGATCAGAGTTGGGATAATGCAGGTAAAGGTGAAGATCTACAGTTAGCCTACTTCCTTTCCTGGTCAGAGTGACATGTGGGTTCTTATGGAGTGTCTTCTTGATCTGGAGGTGAGGGGAAAGGAATGAGTAGGTAAAAGGAGCTTTGGAGACTAAGACCTATGTTATACACATTATATTGGGGAATTTTGGGGAGAGACTATAGCAGGTGTTCTGCACAGAGATGAGGGTGAAACTAGGAGAATGGACTTGAGGAGGAAATGGAGAGATAAAGCTCTGCATTGAGTCTACTACTTCCATGCCCAGTTTTGCCTGTGGGTTCTTGGGAAATGGTTGATTGACTTGAGGTGTGGGACCAATCAACAATTTATGGTAGGGGTATTTAGGAGGGTCTCTGAGATCCACTAGAGATGGAGGTGTCTGATGTAGGTGTTTTGATGCAGAATTAGGGATAACACTGGGGGATGGGACTCAAAGGAATGGAGAGTGAGACAAAAATCTATAGTTAGCTTACAATTCCCTGGTCAGAGTAATCTGTGGGTTCCCAAGGAGGGCCAGTTGAAGTAGGGGATTGGGATAATCCTATGAGTTGGAAGAGTCAGGATAAGAGGAGAAGCTCTTTGGGATCCACTCTAGATGGGGGGAGTAGCCACAGATATTCTGTGGTAGAACTTGGTATGAGAGTTTCGAATTGGGACGTGAGGAGCAGAAGAAAAGGAGAAAATATGTGGTCAGCCTACCTACTTCCCTGGCATGAGTCAGAAAAATAATCTTTGATGAAATATATTAAGGATAAACAAAAACAGAAAATTTGAATCATTCCAAAATAATTTGCTCTCTTGATTTTATCTTCCAGGGGAAGAAATTTTCCATGTAAAAAGTAAAGCCATCCATCAGATACTTTGTCTTTCAAGGAATATTTGAATTTTTCATTGTAAAATTCAATTTTCCCAGGAAACTTCATTACCCACCTCTGCTGCATGCTTATTCATTTTCCCATAAGTCTCCTTTGCAACCATTCAATGCACTGTTTTCAGTTATTGCCATGGTTGTTTACCTTTACATTAAATATTAACTGAGTCTGTAATAAAATATGTAATAAAAGTTTAGAGCCAAAAATTCCTTTATGAGCCCATTTGTAGGGCTTGGATTCTAAGCAAAGTCTTCCTTATTCCAAAGTTTTGCATTCTTATGACTAACTCCTAGAATTGAGCCAGTTGTGGCAGTGCACAGTTATAATCCCAGTCTGGGCGGTCTGAGGTAAAAAGGTTGTGCATTTGATGCCCATCTAAGTAACAGCATGAAATCATAATTCAAAACAAAATAAAATATTGGCAGTAGCCCCAAGTAAAAATTATTGAGAACATTTTTATGAAAGTGTTTTAAATCTGTGTTACGCTCAGTTACCCATAGGAAAAAGTATCGTGAACCCCGATCAAATTATTTGTGCATATTGCCTTCACTCACATTGACTGCTGTCTATAAGTATTTCTATAAGTATCGTTAAACAGAGGGCAGGTTTGGTATCTTGGTGCATACCTTTAATGCTTGCACTTAAGGGGAAAAGCCTCTTTGTGTTTTGAGGTCAGTCTGGTCTCCACAGCAATTTGCATCAGACCAGATAGGACTCCCTCCATAGCATACTGTCTCAAGACAAAAATCCCATTGCATTTAGTAGGTAGGTTGGCATACACCTGTGAATACACCAATAAAGTGTTAGAGACAAGATGATCAGAAGTTTAAGGTCTTCATTCAATACAACGTAAATTTGGGGACATCCTAAGTTATATGAGACCCATCTAATATTAAGTCCCCCATAATAAAAATCGCAGCCTCTGTATTTTAAGGGCCAGAGATCAGTCACATTGCAAGCTGACTAAATATACAAATGTTATGTGTGACTCTTTCCCTCTTTACAAGGCCTGTTTCTTTCCTAAACCCCATTGAATACTTTCTCATTTTATGATGCCATTTCATTTTCATGTTTCTTTTTCCATCTTCCATCTGTAGTTACCTTCTCTGCATCTGTTCTCTCAGATTTCTCTATTACCCTCATTTTTGTTTTGATTTTTCTTTTAGAGTACAAGGGGAACCATAGAGAAGATCTGTGACTTCCTAGGAAAGAAACTGGAGCCAGATGAGCTAGATATGGTCCTCAAGTACAGCTCCTTCCAAGCCATGAAAGAAAAAAATGTGTCTAATTTTAGTCTCATCATTAAAGATGTGATTATTAATGGTTTGGCCCTCATGAGAAAAGGTGAAGAAACTCTTTATATCCAAAATATGTAAGAATAAGTGGAAGAGTTTTTTGTTCCAATGAAGCTGTAAGAAATTGTTGTGAATATGTCAATGGTCGTTGCACATCTCTCATAGTTTCTCAGAGACCTTGCAGTGGAATCTTTCTGTGGTGATGACATGGTCTTCAGAAACACTGAAAAGACTGCTTTTTTTCTGGGAGATATTCTTGGGATTTTAGAGGGTTGTGTTCAATATCCTCAATGGAAAATGAGAGACATGTTTTTGTTTGTCTTTCTTAGGCTTTCTGTATCATAGCCCTAAACTCTAAGAAAATGTTTAATGGAAAGAACCAAAGATATATAATGGATGATAACCACAAAATACACTTCCATTCACTGCTCTAAAAGATGTTCAACAGGTCAAGATTGTTGATCCATTGCAGGCTAAGATTAGAACTTATAAGAACTAAGTGAATTATCCTCCAGTGTTAAAATATGATGACATTTGCCAAGCTCAATTTGGAGTGCTTCACAATCGTATTTACTGTCTTTCTTCTGAATTGTCTCCCTTGAAATGGGAATACTCATCTTCTCTATGTCTGTGCCACCTCTCTATGCTATGAGCAAATTGTTGGTATGGTTTCATAGCTGTGCAGTTGAGGAGTGACTGCCAGAATACACCACACCAAATTAGTGAATAATTGATGAGATGGGACTCAGGGCTGAAGAAGGAATGAGATAGATGTGAGGTATTTGGGGATGCCTAAAAAACTTGGATATAAATGCAGAAAGTAGAGAGTTACAGGTTTAATTTTCCTCTTCTAATTACTTACATTCTTAATCTTCAGTCAACCTCCAACCTACAGTGTGAAGATCAGGTCATAAGACTCTAAGGACATCAGGAGTATAGATAGAGATAAGTAAGTTAAAGTCATTAGTGTATTGCATTTAATTCAGTACTCCTGGTATCCTCACAAGAGGAAATTACACTCAGATTTGGGCACACAAAATGTCAACTCAAGAAAATGGTCATCTGTACACTAAGGACTGAGGCCTATGGTAGGGTCCACTGCCATTGACCCATAACCTCAGACTCCTGTGCTCCAGACTCTATGAAGATAGAGTTCTCTGTACAAGAACTGAAGACCTCAAGTAAGAGAAGAAATAGCCCATTATTGGATTTCCTGAAGTAAATAATAATTTGGCAGAGATAAAAGAGTATGTGTACAAAATGGCTTCAATGAAATACCAAAACAAAAAGGTGGCTTGTTTAATAGAGACAGACTACTGAAACTAACAAAAGTTTTATCTGAGATGCACTGGAATAGATGAAATAGAGTTTAGAACAAAATTACATGAAGAAAACTGTACTTTCCTCTTTTCCAACTCTGTTTTTTCCAGAATGAGACCACATTGGGATTTTAGTTTAGTCTCTTCTAAAACATAGTATTTTCATGTATCATATTTTTAGGAGAAAAATATATAGTAGTTATTTCAAAAAACAGGATATGGCCCTAAATTCATATGTGCTTTAATTATCATAGTGATCATATAAGACACCCATTTCTTGTTTATTTAAAGATAACTTTTATTCTGAGAAATTGTTTTCCTTGTATTAAACTCACTATAAGCCATGAATCCCACAAGAAACCAGGTCAATGAAGGGGGAGACAAACTTCATTGCACCCCTCACCCTGATTCATGACTCCAGTGCAGAAGTTGCTGAGATGCATATGTTGGGAAACATTTTGAAAAGAATAAGAAGAATGAGGAAAATGTTGATCTTCTTAATTCCTACATTAGATTGATTCCTTTGCTTAATATGGAAAGTATGAGCATATCAAAGATTAATTCTAAAACTTATTTCATTACTTACCAATAGACCGAATCCTTAAATCATAATGCATGAAAAATTGTGTTAAATGTTATACTAGCTTTGAACAAGAGGAGTTCTCTCAACTTTTTTTGTCCTTTAGTTGTTTTTCTCAGGACACCAGAGAGATACATTTCCTTGCCTCTATAGAGATAATCTGAAGAGCTAATATTTACCTGGGAGACTCACTTATCAGGCTAGATAGGATTAATTTAGTTTAAAGCTCCAGTGAACAATTTTCCACAAACAATTTGGTCATTATGATTCAATATTTAGATACTTCATGAAATACAGACCGGAGAGTTGTTCTGTTCAGTTGACATAACTTTGATAAAGACATTGCCACAATCAAGACACATGGGAGGAAATGTCTTCTGACAAACTACAAAGGTTTTGACCCTCATTCACAGTAGATATTTACTAGACAGAGTACTTGAGTCAGTAATCATTTTCTCTGGTGTACAAAAAAGATATTAATCTGAGAAACAGAGGGAAGACCTATGGAGAAGCCCACTATCTACAGGTCAAAAAAGCCAGGAGTGTATGAAAAACAACATTTTATGAGACCTGCAGCCTCTGAAACTAGGAGGAAGTTCCTTTCCAACAGGAGTTAAGCCACTGTGCATTAGGGTTTTGCTGACCCTGGACACATCAGAGTTTCAGGAGGTTTTTAGAAAGAAGCACTGAAGAAAAATATATGCATGAAAGGTACACAAGATTTTGAGATGGTTGGACTGAGAACTTCATGAGTCCACTCCACAAACATGATTCTCTCATCTGGATTGATTCATTCCATTTGCAGACATAGTGAATTTGCTGAGATTCTGATAGCTCAGCATCCAGTCTGGCTTATGAGATTCAAGATTACTGTGGAATACAATAACACAACTTGTTTCACTAATGAGTATAATAATGAAGCTGAAAGTAGCAATGGGCATTGATAGATTCCAGTATCAATAGATGACACTCTTACAGTCATCGCAAGAAATGGTATATTATTTGACTATTGTGTATCAATAATTATATTTTCTTTAATGTGTACAACTGGGCATTTAAAGTTAACTTATGTGATACACAAATATTGTATTTTAGTAAGGAAAAAAAAAACATGACTTCTAGCCAGGCAGTGGTGGCGCACGCCTTTAATCCCAGCACTCAGGAGGCAGAGCCAGGTGGATCCCTGTGAGTTCGAGGCCAGCCTGGGCTACCAATTGAGTTCCAGGAAAGGCGCAAAGCTACACAGAGAAACCTTGTCTCGAAAAAACCAAAAAAAAAAAAACCAAAAACCAAAACAAACAAACCAAAAAAAACCAACAACAACAATAAAAACATGACTTCTGTGGTCAGTCTTTTTGGCTTTAAATCTACAAGCATCACTATACTACTGGTAAGTTCTCAAGAACTAATTTTTCTTCATCAGCAAAATGGTAACAAGGCCACTATCTTTCTTACTCATTCACTAATCCTTTCAATAATTCCATACTGATAATGTTTTTGTATGTCTGATACACTTTAATAAATGAAGCTTCTGATAATTTAAGAAATACTTTACTTTTCAAATATATTAGATGCATATTTGAAGCATGTTGAAAAAGAGGAAATTCATCAAAGTGTCACAGCTATGAAATAAAATACAGCAAGGAGAAGACCTGTAGAATTCTACATGGAGAGAAGATAGGAAGAGAGGGTCACTATCACAAAAATAGGGAAACAGAAGAAAAAGAAGTAACTATGTGGAACACATCAGCACTTCATGGTTAAGGAACACATAATACAATGTGATAATTTGGACTATAGGAGATCTCTACGTCCAAGCCTAAAACCTCCTAGAATGTGGTTATGAGAACCAAGGCATGGTTAAAAAAAATACTGGGAATGAAATCATCTTCACGCATCAGCAAACTCCATACTGACTGAAAACAGACATTCTGGGATGCACTCAGCAGGCAGTATTTTGTGTCTGTTGTATCTGATGGAAATATCAAGATGACTGATATGGAGCTCACCACTGTGTGTGTATCCAGCTCCATGGTATCTGATATCTTCAACCTCTGCAGGCATGTGCATTCATATGCAGCTACAGACACATAATTAGAATTAATTTTAAAAGGTGTTTTAAAAGTTGCTGGCATAGTTTGCAGAACAGTTATAAGTTAACCCTAAAAGGAAGAAAGAACGATTTAAGTGTGTTTGGGTAATTGAGATATGAAACTCTATTGGGCTCAATAGTATGATGGAAGCATGTCTAGTGAGAAGGAGAAATAATCTAGACATTAAAAATATAGATCCAGTGTCCATGTTGTTATATATTGTGGAGTTGAAAAATTGGTATAAGAGATGGTTGACATTACTTACACAGAGGTACAAGTCTGTTTGCATTCTTTTCAAAGCATAAGAATTGTTCTCTATAGAGTAACTGTTAGTTCTACTTTATTGACTGTGTGTTCCTACTTACGCAGATGGTAAAATCATGTGAATAAAGGAATGAGAGCAGATTTACAATCATCATTAACCCATCTCTGTGTCTGCTTCACATTTTCCAGGTGTGGCTGGGGACTGGAAGAATCACTTTACAGTAGCTCAAGCTGAAACCTTTGATAAAGTATTCCAGGAGAAAATGGCTGGTTTTCCTCCAGGGCTGTTTCCATGGAAATAAATTCTTAAAATTTTAAAAACTTATATGGACACTGGTGTTTATTTTCCTGTCCTTGTACAGGTGACTGAGTGGATATGGTCATAGAATACATCCTATTATTGAATTGTGTAGGTTTTTTTCTAAAATGTATTAGTAGTAATAATAGCAGTAGTAATAGTGGTCATAGTAATTGCGTAGTGGTGGTTATTTTATATGAGTCTGTGTGTGTGTGTGTGTGTGTGTGTGTGTGTGTGTGTGTATGCACAAGTGCATGTTGTAGGTGTGCATCGTGCACATGGGTGTGCACATATATTTCTGTGTGTAGTACCTTTAGATGAGAAGAATGCATTGGTTCCCATGGAGTTGCCACTGCATGTGCTGTAGACTCCTTTATTTGTGTCCTAAAAAGTAAATTCAGGTTTTCTATGAGGGTAGTACAGTGATCTTAACCTCTGAATCATCTCTCCAGCCCTGAATCTTGTAGTCTTGAGTTATCAAATATTTGTTCCTATTATGACTGGTCTACTATACATTGACAGTTAAGTCCAATTTGCTTCACAGAATTCCAGCTTAAAACAACCTTTGTAATATCTGAAATATAAAACATACTACAGAAATTTTTAGATAATTTTTCCTCTGTTACATCTGGGCAAAAAGTAAATAAATTATATTTATAGAGACATTAAACATAATTTAATTACTGTATGGTAGAATATCTTCATAAACTTACATTTCTTCTCACAACTGTGTATTTGTATTTCAGCTTTTTTCTTCTTTTTGAGTAATTTTTACTGGGTGTATACAATAATGGGATTCATTATAAAACTGGTTCATACATGCACATCATTGCCATTTTCTCAGTATTGCCCCTCTACTGCCAAGTGCCGTACATTCACTCATGTTAGCACTTTCACCTCCCACATAGCACCTCTCTGCTTGAGTGTCCTATAAACATACTTATATTTAAATATAGATGTTCAGAATGGAGAAATAATGCAATATTTTTTCTTTTTTATGATTACAGGGAAGTTATTTATTTTAGGTATGATGGAGAATATACCTAGGGGCATCTAGAAGAGTCCAGAGCACAGAGAGAAAGTAGTACACAGAACATGGCCAGCAGAATAGGCCAGGCCACTACGTGGGGATCAAGAAAGCAAGACTAAAACAGAATAAGATGAGAGAGGGTGGCCAAGAAGATAAAGAGTGCCAAGAATAGGCATTATCAAATTGACACTGTTATATATAAATCAGAGGCTGGGGAATAGAAGTCTATGACCTGGGTAAGTTTAGGATAGGGACTGGGGTGAGAAGAGCAAAGAGGCATCAGGATGCTGAATACTTGTGTGAACTCTGTAACAGTATTTGCCATGAGAGCATGGAGGCCAGCATGCATTTGGTATGCTAATAGGCACCAATTTAGCCATTTGTCCTAAGGATGTTTTTGGTCCTGACATTCCAGACTGTTTTTTGGTGATGAAGGCCTATGTAATCTGTTCTGAAACTGCTTCTTGGCTGAAATTACAATGGTGTTGTCAAGACCTTGGATGTTTGGAGTGCTTATCAAAGATTGGAAGGAAGGAGTTGATTTAAGGTTGGAGACATCTGTTTTGATTGCTATCTAGGTTTACAGAGACAACCTGGGGCAGGCAAAGAGCTTATAGCAGTATGAAAATTCTAGTTAAAGCCAGAGGCTCAGGCCAGTTTGGAATTCCATCAGAAACATCAAGTTAATATGGTTTACAGCAAGTGTAAGGGTACCTGATTTTAATTTGGAGCAGTTTATATTTTTTAAATAATGAGAAATCTGATGGGACAGATATAGACTGGAGAAAAAAGATAGAGTTAATGAGCATAGTGGAAAATCTTTTTCTTGGGTATATGCTTGAAACTTCCAGATCCACAGGTAATAGGGTGTGCAAATAGTCTGAAGCCTAAGAGTATCAGAGTTAGATAGCTAGATGCACAGATAAATAGTTAGATAGTTAGATAGATAGATCCCAATGCTAGGAATTGACAGTAGGTAAGTAGGGAAGCTTAAGCTGTTGATTTACGGGAGTACTTATCAAGAGTATGAGTTGTGATAGATGGATCCAAGATGTAAATGCTTGAAGCTCACATGAATTTCTTAAATATACACAATGAGATGAAAATTTTATATATATTATCATTGCTACTGCTTATAATCTATACTTAAAATTTCACTGTTGAAAAATCAGTTAATAGGTGTGTATCACAAATTGCTAAATGGTCTTATTAATAAAAAAGTAAAACCCAGAGCCAAATATTGAGGTAAAAGCTAAAAGATTGGAGAAGCAGAGCAAACCCACAATGTTCTTACCTATACAAAATCCTCAGCCACAAGAGAGAAACTTCTTCTTTGCTCAGGCCTTATTGTGATGGTATTTTACTTGTACTGAAATGTGATTTTAATTGTATGCTAATAAATAAAGTTGCTTGGGGGTCAGAGCTATTAGAGCCTTAGCAAGTGCATGACGGTGGTGGCGCATGCCTTTAATCCCAGCATTTGGTAGACAGAGCTAGGTAGATCTCTGTGTGTTCAAGGATACAGCCAACATTGAAGACACATGCTTTTAATCTCAATACCATAGAGGACCTGGAGGGTCGTACATACAGGCAGTGATGAAGCAGTCATGTGTTTGGGTTTACAACCAATAAGAAGGCAGAACAGACAGTCTATATAAAGATGAACAGACAGGAATAGGCCCTTTTTTAGAGAGCTCTCTTGGCTGAAGCAGGAAGGGTAAGGCTCTTAGTCTGACCTCTTGGCTTTCTTCTCTGAATCGGCTCTGTGTTTCTTATTTAATAGATGGTTGGTTACATCTACACCTTATAAACCTTTTTCTGCCCTGGCATCTGGGATTAAAGGCTTGTATGCTTCCCAAGCAAAGACATGAGATCTCAAGAGTTGGGATTAAAGATGTATTCCTTGACATCTGGCTCTGTTCCCATTGTGGACTTGAACTCACAGACACACTGACAGATCTGTCTCCTGAGTGAGAGGATTAAGGCTGTGTGCCATCACTGTCTGGTCTCTATTTCTAATCTAGTGCCTGGCTCTGTCCTCTGATCCGCAGATAAGTTTTATCCAGGTGTACAATGTATAACCACATTTCCCCTTTTTGTCTAAAATAATAAAAGATTATTTCTCAAGTCCTTGTTTAAGTAGACTCTAAGGCTGGATCATTTCAGCTAGGCAACTTGAAATTGTCCTGAGCAGTTTGTAGTCCAAAGCTGATCTTTGGGTGGTGATTATCCTCTTAGTGGTACTATCATCCTCCTGATGAAATCCTTGTTGGGTGGTCCCTTCATCATTTTTGGAGACTTCAAAATCACTGTTATGTATGGTCATGGTACTCTGCAGAAAACTGATAGAGACTCATACCCCAAATCATGTACAGGCAGGTAAATGAAGCCTTTTTTCTAGGATTATTTAATACACTATGACCATGAATAATATATATACATACAGGCAGTACATACAGGCAGTGATGAAGCAGTCATGTGTTTGGGTTTACAACCAATAAGAAGGCAGAACAGACAGTCTATATAAAGATGAACAGACAGGAATAGGCCCTTTTTTAGAGAGCTCTCTTGGCTGAAGCAGGAAGGGTAAGGCTCTTAGTCTGACCTCTTGGCTTTCTTCTCTGAATCGGCTCTGTGTTTCTTATTTAATAGATGGTTGGTTACATCTACACCTTATAAACCTTTTTCTGCCCTGGCATCTGGGATTAAAGGCTTGTATGCTTCCCAAGCAAAGACATGAGATCTCAAGAGTTGGGATATATATAAAGAAAAGTTTTAAAGAGTTAAAATAAAACCAAGGAATTATGAAAATAGTGGCAATAGAATAGTCCCTTATTTTTTCCCTATCCCATTTCTAGAGTCTCTTCTGACTTGATACAGAGATTTTTAATTTTCTTTTAACAAACATGCTTGGGTTTAGAAAAAGAGAGAGCCATGCTCCACCTTCAAAAATAGCTGTAATTTTTAATTGAACTGGGACTGCATAAAGAGTATTTTCATTATATGCTCATAGAGATCATCAAAAACAAACTTTTAGGAAGACTTATGAAATTTTATCTTGTTAATTATGAGATATACCATGTACCAACAGGTCAATTTACTCTTTTTCTTGGAACATTTCTTGGATGTTTGTCTTTTTCTTTAAGATGTCTCTTTTTCCCAGTGAAAAGAAAGAGTTTTTTTAAATCAATAACTATAAGAGGTCATCCTTTAGGTAACAGAGAAGACAAAGGAATCCCAGATTGTAGAGAGCCCACTGGCTGAATTACCTTTTAAAAAGCTCTTTTATCTGTTACCATTCTCCACTTACCAGATTTCTTTAAAATAACAGATACAGGAGAATTACAAGGTCTGATTGATTCTTCAGTATGCTGGGAATTTAACTGCTCTTGTACCACCTGTTCTAAGGCCTGTAGTTTATCTCTTGTTGAGTTGATTTGAATTCTAGCCACTGTCCTGAGTCCTCAAGGTATTATTGGCTCAATAGTTTTTGCTGTGGGATGTTCTGTATGGCAAATGTGTTGCTAATTAGTCAATAAATAAAACACTGGTTGGCCATTGGCTAGGCAGGAAGTGTAGGCGGCAAAAGGAGGAGAATAAAGCTGGGAAGTGGAAGGCTGAGTCAGAGAGACACTGCCAGCCGCCACGATGAGAAACAGCATTTGAAGATGCCGGTAAGCCACAAGCCATTTGGCAAGGTATAGATTAATGGAAATGGATTAATTTAAGCTAGATGAACAGTTAGCAAGAAGCCTGCCATGGCCATGCTGTTTGTAACCAATATAAGTCTCTGTGTTTACTTGGTTGGGTCTGAGTGGCTGTGGGACTGGCAGGTGAGAGAGATTTGTTCTGATTGTGGGCCAGGCAGAAAAACTCTAGCTACAAGTTTTATTACATATTTTATCACAAGGTAAGTTACTGTTTCCTGGGAAGGAAAGAACCATGGCAATAACTGAAAACAATGTGTTGAATGGTTGCACAGGGGACTTTGAGAAACTGCACTACTAAACAAGAGATACACCTGTGTAAGGAAGCTTCCTGGGGAATATTGAATTTTTTTTTTTTTTTTGGTTTTTTTTCGAGACAGGGTTTCTCTGTGTAGCTTTGCGCCTTTCCTGGAACTCGCTTTGGAGACCAAGCTGGCCTCGAACTCACAGAGATCCGCCTGGCTCTGCCTCCCGAGTGCTGGGATTAAAGGCGTGCGCCACCACCGCCCGGCTGTGGAATATTGAATTTTATAATGAAAAAGTAAACTGTTTTACAATAGACTAAACAGTTTTTGGTGTTGCTACTTACATGGGAACTTTCTTTCCTGGATAATAAGATTAATACCAATTTCTTTTGAATGATCTAGTTTTTCTGTTTTTATTGCTCCTTAATATTTGTCATTAAAAACAAATTTGCTTTTGCTACTCCTGCTTGTGGTGATATATTGGGTACCATAAAAAAAGCCTGTCTGAACATCAGATGAAAGAGCCAGCCACTAGATTAGACATAGTGGTCAGGCATTGGTGGCACACACCTTTAAACATGGCTCTCAGGAGGCAGAGATGCATCTTCACCTCTGTAAGCTCAAGGCCACGCTAGACTACATGAGATTGACTCAGTCTCAGAGAAAAATTGAGCCAGACAGTGGTGGCACACACTTTAAACCACAGGACTTGAGATCTCATGTCTTTTCTTGGGAATCAAGCATGCCTTTAACCCCAAGATGTAATATGGCATAGCAAAAGAGGTGTATGGGGGTTGAGAAGAGAGGATCTAAAATCTTTGAGGTGAGGAAAGCTTCTCAGGCTGAGGAGTCCTAGCTGTAAGAAATCGCTTGTTCTTTGGTCTCTCCGAACTTTTTGTATCTACCCTAATTTCTGGCTCCAGATTTTTTATTAAAAGACCTTGTAGAATTTGAGTAACATCTGGTATACAACTTGTGAAACATGAATTCACATAAAAGCCACTTGGGTGTGGCCTTGCAGTCCCCCCTGCTCATGCTGATCTGCACACAGCCAGAGTCTTCACCTCATTTGGGCTGGGTTCTATACTTTCTGGCTAAGTTTTTGTTGCAGACTCTCTGCAGCAAATTCCGTAGGTATTTTTTGACTCCAAAAATGACAGGAGTTAGCCACTTCTAAACCCTTTCCCCATGCAGATGGTTGGATATTTTGTTTCTTTCCTCTCCTTGTGGGTTTTGGCTTTCTCTTGGTAAACTCCTCTGGCTGCTGCCACACAATCATCTGAATCTCATTGTTAGCAGATTTGATGATACAGTTGGGATTTCTTAAGGAGAAATTAGTTAATAGAAGGATTTCTTCCTACATGAAATATGGGAAACGTTTTACAATGGAGGAATTTTGGTCTCTGTTTGATAATGCAATTGATGCTCTAAAAATGGAACAATTAAATGAAAGGAGAATTAATGCTGATGGGATTTACATAACATCAATGATAAATATTACTTGTTTAAACATTTCTATTTTATCATTAAAAAGTTGGTTAATATCAGTCCAGAGATAAAAGTTTTAGAAAACTTGTTTAAACAGATCATAGAGATATTCAGACCCAGACAGAAGAATTTAAAAAAGAACCAATCTCAATATTGTATTATACAGTAAAAGAGAAACAGCCTAAGTCTTTCAAACAACCAATGTTAATCTATCCAGAAACCTTACAGGAAATACCAAGTGATTTGATATCCTCAAGACTTTGTAAGAACTGATTTGACTCATGAGCAAATGTTAAATTTCAGGAGATTCTTAGAAGCAACCATCTCATATGGCATCCACTCATCTTTCATGAAGCTGATGTTCAACCCATAATCAACTTGTAATAGAATTATCCCCCAAGACTGGAGAAATTTGGTTATAGCAGTTTAGAGGCTGGTATTCAATTACTATGGAGAATCTGGTAGAAAGATGAGACTAAGACCATTGAACAACAAAATAGAGCTAGAGGTATAGAAATTTTGGAAGACAAACTTCTTGGAGAAGGTGATTATGCTTATATACAAAGACAATCTTCATATAAAGACCACACTCTGGCTTTATGCGGAATGGCATACTTGAGTGCTTGGGATGGAACTGAACACATAGAAAAAGAATCAATCATTTACTAAAGTTATACAAGGCCAAAAAGAAACCCTCAATGATTTCTTGAAAAGACTGCCTTCAGCAGTAAATACAATGACACCAATTTCAGAAGCTAGACAGATAATAATTGAATCTCTGGCTTTTAAAAATTTTAATGCACAATACAAAAAGGTAATTAGGCTGTTACAGGCAAGACAAGTACCCTCTGATGAATGGATCTGAGTTACAATAAATATTGAATCTTATGGCCATGACAATGCTTAGAAAGAAAAGCTGATTTTTGGAAGTTTGAAAGAAAAATTTTTATATATGTCTTAATTGAGTTTAACAAGGTCACCAAAGAAAGGGACTGAAAAGAGGGCATTCCTATAAATAACCTTTTATTTAGGAATAATCCCAACAGAACTGCTGATTATGCAGATTATGTTGTGGCAAAGGCACATACAGGAATAACGAATGTAGATCAACAATGGACACATGAAGTAATCCCTTGCCTTTGCCATTGGGAAACTCCCTGAGGGGCCTTTCACAGCCCCCCATGTCAAATTCTGTTGAATCCTTTCTTGTAATCACGGAGAAAACTCCTTTCTAGAGTAAATAAAGAACCTAATGCCTATTTAAAAAAAAAAGAACATACTGCTCTGAGTGGTAGAACAGCTATAGAAAAGAGAACAAAAAAATTACAGCTTTAGAAAACAAAACAAAAATTTAAAGAGAAAACAAATCAAATTTGATGAATATTAGAAAAGGGAAAGCCCCCAAAGTTAGGATTGGGGAAGCAGTTGTATTTTTCTTTCAGGAGTAGGAAGGCTAAAGAATCTGAAGAACACGGGACAAATAAGACATCTAAAGTAAAAGGAAAAATCATGCAGAGAAAATATTCCAAGAAAAAGAGTAAGTTGGCCTATTAGTGTATCACATATCTAACAGGATAAAATTTCATAAATCTTCCTAAATGTTTGTTTCTTCTATTCTCTACAGACACTTAACACAAATGGTCTTTATATACTCATAGTTAAATTAAAAATTAAAGCTGACTTTTGAGTTAGAAAATGGCTCTCTCCTTCTCTATACCCAAGCATGTTTGTTAAGATGAAAATGCAAAGTTGCTGTATCATTTCAGAAGATCCATCTTATATGAGACAGAAGAAAAACCAAAATTAAGGGAGTATTCTATTGTTATGAATCTCATGATACTTTGGTTATATTTTGACTCTTTAAAACCTTTCTTAAGGTATAAATTTCATAACAAAATTTATAATATATATGTATATATGTATATATATATATATATATGTATATATATGTATATATATATAAATAATTTTGGCATGATATTAATGGTCATATAGAGTGCTGACAATTCTAGCAAAAAAGGCTTCATCAAGCCTGTACATAATTTTAGGTTTGAGGCTCTATCAGTTTTCTGCAGTTAAACATGACCACACCTAACAGCAACTTTGAAGTCTCCAAACAGATGATGGGACCCTACAATGATGAATCCATGTAGACTATGATAATTCCATTAATCTGAATAACACCACACAAAGATGGCTTGGGAATACAAACTGCTCAGGACAATATCAAGATGGTTAGCTGAGATGATACTGCCTCACAGACCACTCTAAACAGGACTTGACCATATTCTAAATATTATTTCTGTCCCCCTAAGACTACTAGCACTACCAATAAGAGGGAAGTAGCTTGGAAAACTGTATGGACATTCCCAAAAATAGATTATGGATGTTTGTTTATGTTTATTGGTTGGCTAAAAATTGTTATTGGTCATAGTCTATATCTTTCTAAAAGAAGTAAGGGGTATGATAGAGAAATGTGTTATATGGAAATGATAAGTTAAGAAATTTGATTATTAAATCTACTATAAAAATATAGAAATGATAAGATAAAAAAGTAGATTGTTGAATCTACTATGAAAGAAAAAAAAGAGGATATAGAAAAGAGGTAGATTACTCAATCTTCTCTAAAAATGTCATAGAAATGATAGGAAAAAGGATAGCTTACTGAATCATATCTTAAACATCAACTAGTAGTTTTAAATATTTTACATCAGATTGAATTTTTGTATGTTGTATACAAATTTTGAATATTAATGCAAATTAGAGATTAATTTTGTTAGACCATATGGTGATATTTTCTTTGTGCTGAAATGTGGTGATAGTTATTTGTGCTTTGATAAAGCTTGTCTGGAGATCAGGGTTAAAAGGCCAACCATTTTAAGTCAACAAGTCAGGCAGCGCATGCCCTTAATCTGATCACTTAGCAGGCAGGATCTCTGTGTTTTCAAGCCCATACTAGAGAGCAGTGCCAAGTGTGGTGACAGAAGCCTTTAATCCAAGTACCAACTATAGAGACCTTGATATCTGTACAGACAGACAGTGACAAGGAAGCTAAGAGCCAATAAGAGGACAGAGAAGCAAGGTATATAAAGGTTTGGGTAGACAGGAAGTAGCTCGTATTTGGAAGCTGTAGATTTGATGAGGTAAGGTTGGCTAGTGGCTTTTCCTATTTCCCTGATCTCTCTAAGGCTGTCACCCCTATATTTGGTTCCATGTTTTTTATTTAATAAGACCATTTAGAAACTCATCTGTAGTTGGCATCCAACAGTGGGGCAGGAATTCATGAAAATCCAATTGCCTGTGGCCTTTCATGGTCCCAGCTCCACCAGAGCTGGGCACTGCCCTCAGCTGAAGCTGCAAAGTGGCCAGAGCTACATGCAGCCAGACTACTTCTGGGCTTACAGAGCCCCTGGCTCCAGTACCAGTTGCATGACTCAGGCCCAAGCATGAGGCCAGAATCTCTTTGGTGTTCTCTCTACTTGTGGGTAGCAGACTCCCACCACCTCTGTCTCTCTCTGGATTTCCATCTTGTACTGCCACAACACTTGGTAACTGCTTTGAAATTTCCTCAGACTTCTATGCAGAAGACAGATTTGGTAAATCAATAAAGATATTTTAAAGGGTAAAATTAGTTAAAAGAGAATTTTTTCCCACATTAAAAATGGAAAACATTTTTACAAGGGAAGGAATTTGGTCTCAGTTTGATAACACATTAGGCATTCTGAACATGGAACAATTAAATGAGAGGATAATTAATGTTGATGGGATGTATAATAACAGCAATTATGAGTATTATTTGCTTAATCATCTTTATTACAGTATTAAAATATTTGGTCAACTTAAGTGCCATTATAAGAAAGAGTTTTAGAAAAACTTGTTAAAATGAATCATATAAATTGTGACCCAGAGAGAAGAATTTAAATGTGAACCTCTCAGGACTGACAGTGGTGATATTTTATTTGTATGTTAATAAATAAAGTTTGCCTGGAGATCAGAAAACATAGCCAGCCATAAACAAAAGTCAGGCAGTGGTAGCACGGACCCTTAATCAGATCACATGGCAGGCAGAGTCTGTGTGTTCAAGGACACAGCAAAGAGTGGTGAAACATGTCTTTAATCCCATTGCCAATCACAGAGACTTGGAGGTCTGCACAGACAGGCAGTGATGAGGATGTGAGTTGTCTGTGTTAAAAGCCAATGAGAAGGAAGAACTGCAAGGCAATAAAGGTACACGTTAGACAGGAAGAAGCTGGTTGGCTTTGGAAGCTACAGCAGCATTGTGATTTAAGATTAGCTGGTGACTATTCATATTTCTCTGATCTCTTAAACTTTCACTCCTGTATTTAGCTCTATGTTTCTTATTTAAAAGACTGATTAGAAATTCATCTACAATTGACTTTAGAAAAACCTGTTTAAATGACTTATAGAAAAATTTAGACCCAGACAGAATATAAAGGTGAAATTATTTCAGTATTGAATTATATGGTTTCAGAGATACAGCCTGTTTTCAAACAAACAAGCTTAATCTACTGGTAACCTTATAGAAATTACCTCTTCAAGGGTATGTACAAGCTAACAGGACTCCAATGGAAATATTAGACTCAAGGAGATGTAAAGAAGTTATAGTCTTATATGGTATGCATTCTCCATTTGTACAGCATATGTTAAATTTGTGGTTAACTTGTAATAGAATTGTCCCTCAGGATTGGAAAGAATTAGTTACAGCTGTCCTAGAAGCTGGGACTCAATTACAATGGATAATATGGTTCAAAGAGGAAGCCAAAACAATACCGCACAAATATAGGCCTGGAGTTGTGGAAATTCCCCAGGATCAGCTTCTTGGAGAAGGCAAATACACTAATATCCAAAGACAATATTTATATGATAACCAAACCTTAATTTTATGCTGCATGGAGGCATGAATGCATGGGAGAGAATTGAGGAAGCAAGAAAGAAAAATGAATCATTTACAAAAGTTATACAGGGCCCCCAGAGAATCCTTCATGGATTTGTTACAAAGGCTGTCTTCAGCAGTAAATAGAATATTACCAAATTCAGAAGCTAGACAGATACTAATGGAATATTTGGCTTTTGAGAATGTGAATGCAGCATGAAAAAGAATAATCAGACCAGTAAAGGCCAGATCAGCACCCTTGGAGTATTGGATCAGGGAAACAATTAATATTGAGTCTCATGACCATGATGAGATGTGGAGAGGAGAGGTGCTTTCTACAGCTTTGAGGAAAAACAATGTCAGATGTTTCAGTTTTAAGAAACAAAGTCATTTGAAAAAAGAGTGTAAACAGGGTGTTCCTAGAAAGAATGTTAATTCAAGAAACAACAGCAACAGAAGGCCCCTCCACTCTGGATTATGCAGAAGGTGTGGTAAGGGTAAACATTGGACCAAGGAGTGTATATTAACAAGGGACAGACAAGGTAATTCTTTTCCTCTGCCCTTGGAAAATACCCAGAGAGGTCTCATGCAGGTACCCACAGCAAATTAATTTGAGACCTTTCCTGTCAACATAGAAGAAACCCCTTCTCAGAACAATTAAATAGCCAAATGCCTATTTGTATAAACCAGGCTGCTCGGGGTGATAAAACAGCTATAGCAGAGAGAATAGAAATTTCAGGAGAAATCATAAAGCAATTTTTTGGCAAAATTCTATAAATGAACAAATACAAAAATTAAAAATATGAAAATGATATCCTCTTGGACGATTTGGTAGACACAGATGTGGATGTTACAATAATTGCACCAGAATTTTGGCATCCAAATTTGCCTCTTCAGGAGATAATGTTCAGCTGTTAGGGTTTGGAACATTATCTCAAGTGAAACAGAGTTCTAGATGGCTCAAATGTATAGTTCCAGAAGAACAGAGAAGAACATTAAAGCCATATGTAGCTAATATAGCTATGAATTTATGGGGCCATGATCTATTACAACAATGGAATACTCAGATTAGCATTCCTCCAACCTCAGAAGCAAACCATAAACTAACACATGTTTCTGAGAGAAATATTAGGAGGTCTTATTACAAAGAGAGATCACTGGCAATCCAGATTGTACAAGTACAGGACACAACAACTGTTTATCTTTCAAAGACTCCAACAGTTCTACCTTTAAAATGGTTAACAGATAAGATGTATGGGTTTAGTAATGGCCTTTAACAACAGAGAAACTGCAGGCTTTAGAAGAGCTGGTACAAGAACAGTTAAATGACCAGCATATCAAAGAATCAACCAGCCTTTGGAATTCTCCTATATTTGTTATTAAAAAGAAATCTGGTAAATGGAGAATGGTAACAGACCTAAGTGCAATTAACAAAGTAATTCAGCCAATGTGCTCTCTACAATCTGGAATTCCTTTGCTTACTCTGTTAACTAAAAGATAGCCTATTATAGGTATTGATTTAAAAGACTATTTCTTTACAATAGCCTTACAAGAAAAAAGACAGAGAAAGATTTGTCTTCATGGTGCCTATTTATAATAATTTTCAGCTGGTTAAGAGATATCAATGGAGGGTTATCCCACAAGGAATGTTGAATAGCAAAACCCTGTGCCAGTATTTTGTACAACAGC
This sequence comes from Peromyscus eremicus, assembly GCF_949786415.1. Classification (NCBI taxonomy): domain Eukaryota; kingdom Metazoa; phylum Chordata; class Mammalia; order Rodentia; family Cricetidae; genus Peromyscus; species Peromyscus eremicus. Next base: position 746,378 of record NW_026734308.1, read on the forward strand.
CATTGGAAGCAATACAGACACAGTTTCTCAAATCTATAATTTATCATTACATAGATAATATTTTACTAACTGATACAAATGCAGATAATTTAGAACAAATGTTTGAAGAAGTAAATAAAATTTTGCCTTGTTGGGGATTGCAAATTGCTCCTGAAAAGATACAAAGAGGAGAGCAGATAATTTAGAACAAATGTTTGAAGAAGTAAATAAAGTTTTGCCTTGTTGGGGATTGCAAATTGCTCCTGAAAAGATACAAAGAGGAGATTACATTAACTATTTAGAATATAACATAGGTCTCCAAAAATTAGACCCGAATAGGTGCAAATTAGGAGAGATCTATTAGAGATTCTTAATTAATTTCAAAGTTTATTTGGAAACATTTCCCATCCACAAACTATTGGGGTAAAAAAAATGATGAACTGAGTAATTTCTTCAAAACCTTAAAAGGTGATAAGAATTTAAATAGTCCAAGAGAATTGTCTGGTAAAGCCGAGAGAATTGGTCTTGGTAGAATAGATAGTACAGGAAGGACATGTATATCATATGGATCCAAAGCTTGATTGCATCTTGGTTATTTTGCAGTGTAAGCATTATCCTACAGGAATTTTAGTGTAGAGGGAAGATAATACACTGGAAGGAATATTTCTACCAAGTAAACGAGTAAAAAATTAAAAAATTATGTGGAAAAGATCTCTTACTAAATTTAAAAAGGAAAATTCAGACTTTGTCAATTAGCATGAATAGACACATCAGAAATTGTAGTGCCTTTAACTAAAGATAAAAATGACAAATTCTGGGCAGAAAGTGAACCTTGGCAAAGAACTTGCTGTAAATTTTGGGGAGAGATTAACAGCAAATATCCCAAAAATGATAGTATTCAACTTATAAAGAGAGCTGATTGGACTCTGCCTCAAATTGTTCAGGAAACACCCATATCTGAAGCCCATACATTTTATACAGATGAAAACATACCAGGAAAGGCAGGGTAAAAATAAAAAAAATAAGTAAAGTGATTCAAATCCTTATAATTCAGTTCAAAAACCATTATTTTATGCTACTCTGTTAGTATTAATGGATTTTTCTGAACCTCTCAACATAGTTCCTGACTCTCAGTATGCTGAAATGGTAGTCTTACATATTGAGACTGCAAAATTTATACCTGATGAGTCAGAACTAACTTTGTTATTTATTCAGTAACAAGATATAATCAGGAATAGGACACATCCTTCATATGTAACTCACATCTGATCCCATATAGGTCTGTCAGGCCCTCTAGCACAAGGTAATGATGAGATTGACAAATTATTGATAGGAAATTTGCTGGTGGCCTCAGAATTTCATAAAAAAATCATATAATAGTAAAGGTTTTTTTTTTAATTTTTATTTTGCAATACAATTCAGTTCTACATATCAGCCACAGATTCCCTTGTTCTCCCCCCGCCCGCCCCCCTCACCTTCCCCCCAGTCCGCCCCCCATTCTAATCTCCTCCAGGGCAAAGCCGGTTTTTCCATAACCTGTCAACAAGCCAAGGAAATTATAAGAAAACGTTCTACTTGTTCTATTTGTAATCAAACTCCACTACCAGCAGGATTTAACCCAAACTGTACTCAGAGGAAAGAAATCTAGCAAATGGATGTTTTACTCTGCAGAATTTGGAAAGTTGGAATATATATACCACATCATTGATACTTAATCTGGATTTCAATGGGCAACTGCTTTTGGTTCTGAAATGGCTAATTCTGTAATCACACATTTGCTAGAAGTGATGGCTATTGTGGGTATACCTGAACAAATTAAACTGACAATGATCCATCTTATGTCTCTGTTAAAATGAAACTGTTTTTTGCTTATTATAACTTAAAGCATATTACAGGTATACCACATAATCCTACAGGCCAAGTAGTCACAGAAAGATCAAATACAACTCTAAAGAATATGCTAAAAAATGGAAAAAAGGTAACAAAAACCCCCAGAAATAGATTACATAGTGCTCTATTAGCACTGAATTTTCTCAGTGCTAATAAGAATAGAGGAACAGCTGTAGAGAAACATTAGATAATAGAAAAAATACAGTATTAAATTAGCCTATATACTTTATAGATGTGCAAATCAGAATGGAAACCAGGACATGTTTTACATTGGGGATGATATTTTGCTTTTGTTTCTACAGGAGATGAAAAGCTATAGATATCATTAAAAGTGATAAAGGATTGATTTGAACAGGAAAGACCTCTTAATTAGAAGAGGTGATAGTTCATCAACCAGTATGACCATCCAATTGAAAACTAACTTACACAAGTAACAAATGTTTTTCATTTAATCAGATACAACTAGCCAAAATGGAAACATGCCCAAATTAGACTGGGGGAGAGGTTTTTGTTTTTGTCTATCAGAAGAATGAAGGCTAAGGAATCTGAAGAATACTGGATAAAAGAGACATCTGAAGAAATAGGACAGATAGGAGATATAAAATTTCATAAATCTTCCTTAAATCTTTTTTTTTCTACTCTTCTCTACAGATGCTTAACACAAATGATCTTTAAGTAGTCCCATTTCAATTAAAAATTAACTTGGCTTTGAAGTTGGAAAATGGTTCTCTCCTTCTCTAAACCCAAGCATGTTGTTAAAAGAAAAATGCAAATTCTCTGTATCATGTCAGAAGAAAGAGCCATCTTCTGATAATAGGCAGGAGAAAACCAAAAAATTAAGGAACTTTTCTATTGCCACTGATCTCAATTTTTGGTTCTGTTTAGATTATTTATACTTTTCTTAAGATATGAATTTTATATCAAAATTTATAAGATTAATATATAATAACATATTTATTAAATTTTTTGTCACGATGTTAATGGTCATACAGAGTACTAACTTATTCTAGAAAAAGGCTTCACTTAGCTGCCAGGAACAGACAATCTACTTAAGAGAAGATATGGGCAATGAAGGAAATGCATATGGAGTGAACTTTTTTGTGGCAAAGCTAGCCACTGGGCAACAAAGTGACCTCACATTGACTGCTGACAGTGTGCTGTCCAAAATGGACAAATAGTACACAAAACAAAGGATGACGAATTCTTGCCATGACAAGTGTGGTTGCAGCTTTGCCAACAGATGTCCTCTGAGACCAGACAATATGGCACAATTACCAAAGTGGCTTTGCAATCCATAAAAGGTACAGTGCCCCTTTATTGGAAGGCAGCTGAACAAACAGTGCCCTGATGGCTTCTGGTGTGCAGTGGAACAGTAACTGAAACAGTTATTCTTGAAGGAGTGCTGTGGGATGTTCTGTATGGCAAATGTGTTGCTGATTAGTCAATCAATAAAACACTGATTGGCCCCATTTGCTAGGCAGGTAGTGTAGGCGGGACAAGGAGGAGAATAAAGCTGGGAAGTGGAAGGCTGAGTCAGAGAGACACTGCCAGCCGCCACGATGAGAAACAGCATGTGAAGATGCTGGTAAGCCACGAGCCACGTGGCAAGGTATAGATTAATGGAAATGGATTAATTTAAGTTGTAAGAAACAGTTAGCAAGAAGCCTGCCACGGCCATACAGTTTGTAAGCAATATAAGTCTCTGTGCTTACTTGGTTGGGTCTGAGCGGTTGTGGGACTGGCAGGTGAGAGAGATTTGTCCTGACTGTGGGCCAGGCAGGAAAACTCTAGCTACAAATGGCGTCCAACATGGTGGCAAGAGTTTCCACCTAAAAACTGAGAAAAAAAGATTCTAAAACGGAGCTAAAAACAGTTCCTAATTGTCTCTCTCAAATGAGCGGCAGCTGCTGGTTTGAGCTACTGGTGGGTTCCTAGTGTGTGTAATCAACCTGTAGTATGGCGGGAATGAGGCCTCTGCAAGTGGCACATTAAGCTGCATGGTGGATTTAGCCTTTGCTAGTACAAAACGAAAAAAGAGGTTTCTGGGCTACACGCTGTTTGGATAAAAGCATAGACCCACAATAACTCCCTGAGCTGGTGGAAAACCTACCACCACCATGTTGGGAAGCTGAGGTGGGTGGAGCCAGCACCCACAGCTGCTGCAGTTTAAAGCAATAGATTCACGATAAGACAGATTCAGATGTAATAGCTTAAATGTGTGTAAAATATACGTAGGCTTGAAAGAGACAAAAAAGGTGATATATACAGTTATATAAACAAATATATCATTTTAAAAATAAAGTCTTTAAAGAGACAGTAAAGGTAGTATAAAAATAAGCCATGTAAAAATGGATATTACACAGAGAATCTGGATTGTGTTGTCTTTGGGATTTTTAACTGCAGAAAAACATTTGATTTTAAAAGCTGTTGAGTTATGCCAAAATGTATATTTTAAAGATACCTTGACTTCAAAATTTGGATATAAGGATATGTTGCTTTGGAAAAGAGTCTCTGCTTTTGTTCCCACAGAAAGCCAGAGGCTATGGATTTGTTCCAGATTAAGATACATCAGGTTTGACCAGCCAAGACCCCCTGAAAGGTCTTCGATGACACCATGGCCCAGATGATCCAATGTCCAGAATGGTTTGAAGGCAACTGGCTCAGACGATACACCCTCATGGACTACTCCATAATCCTAAAATTTTCTTTGTTTCCCCATAAGATACAGTGCCCCCCTCCAGCAGGAAGTAGTAAGAGAAGCTACGCCCAAATTCCCAAATTATATGTAATTTTACTTTGTTAAGGTTAAAACTTTCCTTTTTGAAAAAAAAGGGGGGGGAAGTGCTGTGGGATGTTCTGTATGGCAAATGTGTTGCTGATTAGTCAATCAATAAAACACTGATTGGCCATTGCCTAGGTAGGTAGTGTAGGCGGGACAAGGAGGAGAATAAAGCTGGAAAGTGGAAAGCTGAGTCAGAGAGACACTGCCAGCCGCCACGATGAGAAACAGCATGTGAAGATGCTGGTAAGCCACGAGCCACGTGGCAAGGTATAGATTAATGGAAATGGATTAATTTAAGCTGTAAGAAACAGTTAGCAAGAAGCCTGCCACGGCCATACAGTTTGTAAGCAATATAAGTCTCTGTGCTTACTTGGTTGGGTCTGAGCGGTTGTGGGACTGGCAGGTGAGAGAGATTTGTCCTGACTGTGGGCCAGGCAGGAAAACTCTAGCTACAAAGGAGTGATGGAACTAGGGTGATGGAATCCATCCCCTCAATGGTAGACTGGCATTTAATAAAGGAGGTGAAGCCACCCATAAGCTGAGAATGATGGGATTCTGAGAAGAAGCCACCCACAAGCTGAGAAGAATGAACAACCGAATTCCAAAATCAACAACAATTTCCAGAATTTAAAATCGTGAATTGGGCTTGAGAGATGGCTCAATCCTTAAAGGCTAGGCTCAAAACCAAAAACATAAACTCCTGAATCATGATAGGACACTGGTAGAACTCAAGTTTATATGGCACATGGAACACTTGCACCAAATATTATGTCAAGCTGTAGGCCTTGCATACACCCTACTTCACAAATGAGTCTGTCAGATACCTAAGCTCATAGGCTGAAGATGATGCCTCAACATTCAGAGAAACCTCAGATGACCGTCCAGGCAGCTGACAGTTTCTGTGAACTCTCATTTTTTTAGAAGTCGCTTGTTTGCACTTCCTGTTTTACAAGGGAGTTAAACAATAAATAGGTGTAGTTACAAATTTCCTACTTAAGAAATTTAGAAAAGAAACTCACTAAGATATGTTAAGTGTATAAGTTTGAAAGACATCATAAGATAGTATTCTGTTGGTAATATAAGTTAGGATAAAAAGTGAATTAGATACATTTTGGACTTACCAAAATAGAATAGATTAATGAATATTTTCTCTAAATCTGTCAAATGCAAATGGACTAGACATTATTGATGTTTTTATTGCTTGTATATATTGAATATAGTTATTGTACTTATTGTATATAGTTTTTCTTATATTAATTATACATTTTTACTTTTTTAAAATTTTTATTGGATGAAAAAAGGCGAAATGTGAGAACATTTTATTCCTGCTGAAATGTGGTGATATTTTATTTGTGCTTTTAGAAACAAAGTTTGCATGGAAATAAGGGTGAGAGACCAGCCATTTAAGTAAACAAATTCAGGTAGCACATGGCCTTAATCTGATCACTTAGCAGGCAGAGTTTCTGTTTTTTCAAGGACATACTAGGGAAGAGATTCAAGTGTGTTGACATATGCCTTTAATCCCATTACCAACTATAGAGATCTGGAGGTCTGTACAGACAGACAGTGACAAGGCAATGAGGTAGTTGCTCTAAGAGCCATTAAGACGTTAGAAAAGCAAGGCATAAAGTGGCATGGGTAGACAGAAAGTAGCTCTCATTTGGAAGCCACAGAGTTGGTGAGGTAAGGTTGGCTGGTAGCTTTTCCTGTTTTCCTGATCTCTCTAAGGCTTTACCCCTATATTTGGCTCCGTGTTTTTATTTAATAAGACCATTTAGAAATTTGTCTACAAGACCATATTGTAGAAACTATTCTAATCTTGTTCAAGGCTTTGTACCTATATAAATCATTTAAAATGTAATGCAAAGTGTTAGTCCTTGAAATTTATTACCATCTAATTAGCATATAAAGAAATGCAAGTTAGTGGTTAGTCACTTATTACACTTGAACTTGTATTTATATTAGGTACATTTTCAAAATCAAACTAAAATATATTTTAGATAGGCAGGTGATCTCAAACACCTCAGAGGTCTGTAGAATATGGTATTAATGATGTTTTAATAACATATAATCTTTTTTATGTCTATGAGACATGTCTGCTTCTGGCAGCATTAATCTACTTCAGAGAAGATGAGGGGCACTGAAGAAACTCCTTATGGAGTTTACTTCCTTTGTTGCAAAATGTTAGACACTTGGTAAGAAAGGGCCCTTGCCTCAACTGCTGACAGTAGACTGTCTGAATGAACAAGGAGGACACAAAAGACAGGACTGCTGAACCTTGCATAGGCAAGATAGAAGGCCCTTTAGAAAATACTGCTTCATTGATGACTCTGTCCAAAATACTAGGCCTGTGGGCCAAAGATGGATACCACAACTGAGAAACCTTGGGTGAATGTCCAGGCAGCCATCAGTTTCTGTCATTTCTCACATTTTTTGGAAGCTGACTGCTTGCATTTCCTGCTTACTTAGTTAATATTATTTCCTTCTTGGGTCTTTGAGGGAGTTGAAGACTAGATATTTATAGTTTTACTTGTTAGCTAATTCAGAAAAGAAACTCACTAAATAGGTGTAAAGTATATATGTTTGAAAGACATTAAAAGAGAGTATTCAGTTGGTAATACAAGTTAGGATAGAAAGTGAATTAGTTACAACATTTTGGACTCACCAAAATGTAATAAATAATGGAATAATTTCTCTGAGTCTGTCTAATGTTAATGGACTAGACAATGCTAATGTAATTCTTGACTATATATATTGTATATACTTATTATACTTATTGAATATAGATTTCTTATATTAGTTATAATCTTCTTTTATTACTCTAGACAAAAATGGGGAAATGTGGTGATATATTGTGTACCCTAATGAAACTTTCCTGAGGATCAGAGGGTAGAGCCAGCCACTAGATTAGACATAAAGGTCAGGCAGTGGTGGCACACACCTTTAATCCTAGCACGTGGGAGGCAGAGATGCTGTGAGATGTTCTATATATTAAATGTGTTGCTCTGATTGGATAATAAATAAAACACTGATTGGCTAGTAGCCAGGCAGGAAGTATAGGTGGGACAAGGAGAGGAGAATTCTAAAAATTAAAAGGCTGAGGCAGAGAGACGCTGCCAGCCGCTGCCATGACAAGCCAGATGTAAGGTACCGCTAAACCACAAGCTACGTGGTAACTTATAGACTAATAGAAATGGGTTAATTTAAGATATAAAAACTAGATAACAAAAAGCCTGCTGTGGCCATACAGAATATAAACAATATAAGTCTCTGTGTGTTTATTTGGTTGGGTCTAAGCGGCCGCATCACTGGTGGGTAAGAGATTTGTCCTGACTGTGGGCCAGGCAGGAATGGAGAACTCTCCAGCTACACAGAGATTCATCTGTATCTCTGTGAGCTCAAGGACACCCTGGACTACATGATACTGACTCAGTCTCAGAGAGGAAACAAAGCCAGACAATGGTGGTGCACACCTTTAATCCTAACAATTGAGATCTCATGCCGTTGGTGAGGAAGTACCCATGCCTTTAATACCAGGAAGCAATATGTGAAGATGAAGAAAGTTCTATAAGTTACAAGGAGACTAGAGGCTCTTTTTGGCTTATGCCTTTACAGTTATGACTCAGAGGCTTTCAGGACAGGCTAAGGAGTCAGTAAGTAGAAGTTGGCTGTGGCTTGCTCTGCGACTCTGATCTTTCAGCTTTTACCCCATTATCTGGCTCATGGATTTTTATTAATAAGACTTTTTTTGATTTTGCAGCATGGTTTCTGTGTAGCTTTGCACCCTTCTTGGAACTCACTCAGTAGCCCAGTCGGGCCTCGAACTCACAGAGATCCACCTGCCTCTGCTTCCCAAGTATTGGGACTAAAGCCATATGCCACCACCACCCAGCTTTAATAAGACCTTTTATGATTTGAACAATACCTGCTAAGGAAGCAGTTAGGCTGACTGAAGATTTTTAACTGTGCTTGTGCTTCTTCAGCTCCAATTCCCCTGTCTCATTCTCATTTGTGCCACAGAATAATCTGTGGTATCTCCCCTCATCTAGAGTGAATCCAACAAAATTTCTTACCTCAATAATCAAACTCAGAATACTGTCTCAACTTCTAACTCCAACATGGCCTCCTTGGGAACCCACCAACCACTGTGGCCAAGGAAGAGCTAACCTAAAAACAGATCTTTACCCTTCCTTATTCCTTTGAGTCCATTTCTGCAGCCTTACCCCCCAGCTCCTCAGCAGAGCACTTGCCTTAGCCACCCACATCTCTAGTGGATGTCTGAGATCCCTGCTAACATCTCTACCACAATGCAAGGATTTGCCCCACACCTCAACTCAATCAAGCATTCCCTAAAAACAGACAGACCAACCTAGGCAAGGAAACAGTTAGGTTAAATGCAGATCTTCACCTCTCCATTTGCTTCTCCATGTCCAGTCTCCTAGTCTCATTTCAAGCTCTATGTACAACACCTGCTGCAGCCTCCCTCCCACATATGCCCCTGTCTCATGGAGATAACACAGATCTTAACAAACAAAGTTCCTTCTCCCTTCTCATTTCTTTGTCCTAGCAAATCATGAAATCCAGAAGATACTATCTAAGAACTTACTGGCCACTCTAACCAGGAAACAATTAGACTAACTGCAGATCTTGATCTCTCCTTCCATTCTTCCAAGTCCAATTTTCAGTCTCATTCACAGCTTCATTTCAAACTTTCTCTTGTGATCTGACTTCACTAAGTGGTCCCATTCCCAGGTAACTAACTAAGTAGCTCCTATGGAATAATCTGTTCTCTTCCCTTCTGTGGACCTGCTTATGCCTTCCTCCTAGATCATCTCTAATCTTAAATGTCAGCTTTGTAAACCTGGAGACATTTTACCTGAAACCCCCAGTGGCCACACTTATCAGGATTCCAGAAGAATTTTCTACCAGGCAACTCACAGCCAACACACTATCCTAAGTACCAGACCCAGCAACAGAAAATAAGGAAGGAAATACCAACCCAGCAAAGACAGTACCAGATATCAGCATGTAGAATTACAATTTTCCCAATCCCAGATGCCTAGATGTCAGCCTAAAAGCACAGTCAATAACATCCAAGACAGTATGGCTTCACTAGAGCCCAGAAATTATACTACAACAGGCTCTGACTATTCCAACATAATTGCAGAATAAGACTGAGTGTACCAGGTTGATCTCAGTCCGCGGGGGAGGCTTTGCCCTGGAGGAGGTGGGAATGGGGAATGGACGGGGGGGGGGGGAAGATGAGGGGGCCAGGAGGGGGGAGAACAAGGGAATCCGTGGCTGATATGTAGAACTGAATTGTATTGCAAAATAAAAATTAAAAAAAGAACACTAAAAAGCTTGTATGAAGATGATACAGGTAGTTAAAAAGGAAATGATAACTCTCATAAAGAAATCTGTGAAAACAGAAGCAGTAGAAGGAAATGAATAAAACCATTCAAGACCTGAAAATGGAAAGAGTATTAGATATAGAAAACCCAAATTGAAGGAAATGCAAAACAAAAATTTAGGAAATCAAACAGGAACCTCAGAGATGATCTTCATGAATACAGTACAAGAAATGGATGAGAGAAACTCAAGCATTGAAGAAAATGTAAAAGATATGTAGACATTTGTCAGAGAAAATATTAAATCTAAAATATTCCTGGCACAATACATTCAGGATATCTGGTACAGCATAAAAATAATAAGTTTAATAAGAAGAATAGAGGAAAAAGAAAAAATCCAGTATAATAATTATATAAATATTATAATTTATATAATATATAATATATAAATATATAAGTAAACAAATATAAATGTACATACATATGAATACCATATAAATAATATAAACTAATAATGGGGTAGATGGTGTCCCAAATGTCTATCTCTAGACACCAAAGTAATTTTCTTTTACTTTGATTGGATTAAATCTAATTTAGTTGTTGGCAAAGAGACATTATTGAAACCTTAAACAACACAGTTTGTAGGTTGCTCTTTACAAACTGACATAAAGGACCCATTTTTGAAGAAAACACGTTCAGAATTCATTGAACATGGAGATGATTAATTGGTGACTACATAGAGCTCTCACCCTTAGTTTCTAGCATCTTTGGTAGAGGAACTTACTTTGCACACAATCAAAAGAGAAATGTAGACATGAAGCCAGACACAAATCCTTTGATCTATAATGATGTCTGCTGTTCAGCAATCCTTTTCTACACTTTGAATATATTTAATCTCATTAGTTAATAAAAAGCTGATTGGATGGGAGTAATAGAGAAAAAAACAAAACTGAGATTGATGGGAAGAAGAAGGGTGGAGTTAGGAGATATGCCAGCCAACCACCCAGGAAGCAAGACTTGCTAGAGGACAGGTAAAGCCATGAGCCACCTGGCAATATATAGATTAACAGAGATGGGTAAATTTAAAGGTAAGTGTTAGCTTGTAACAAGCCTAAGTTATCAGCCAATCATTCAAAATTCCCATTCACCTTCTGTGTTGCTTATTTGGGACCAGGCAATTAGAACAGGAAACATTCATTTACATAATCTTACTTGCAAAATATGTATGCTAGGCCAATGATGCCATGTGGGAGCCCGTTCTCGGGTTCCTTGTGGCTTTACCCAGCAGGTCCACATAGAGGATGATTAGACCACGGGCCTGAGTGCAGGTGTCTGAGATGGTCTGCACTTGCCTGTGCTGGGGGAGGAGGTCTTTTGCTCCACCCCTTGGTGTCTCTATAAAAACCCTGGGGCAGAGACAGTCGGGCCCGTTGGAATAGGTTCCAGGCCCTCTCGAGGCTATCCTTTATTTTCTATCTGTTTATCTCCGCGATATTCTCCACAATAAATCCTTCTATCTAATATTTCCTGCTGCTCGCACTCAAGAAAACTCTGGGGAACTGTGGGGGTGGTTGGGTAAACGCCCCACAGAATGGCGCCATGAACAGGGACTAAAGAAAAAAGAAAAAAGGGACTAAAGAAAAAAAGGGGGGACTAAAGACAAATGAACAGGGACTAAAGACAAAGTAATAGGGACTATTGAAAAAGGAAAATAATAGTTTTATTACAGAGTTTTTGGCGAAAGTGCTGAGTTCAGCCTTGCCAGTGGATAAGGCATGCCGGTGTTATGGAAAATATATATATTTTTATATATATTGAGAGGCAGGGGTTTTATCCTCGAGAGAAAAGGAAAGCGGACTGGAAGGATGTCCGATGCTGCAGCGAAATTCTCTTCTGTCAAAATTTTCTATCTTCTATCCCTTTCTCAATTTCTATCTGTGAAAAATAAGTATAAGGCATAGGGTAGTAATATAGTTTAGGAAAAACTTAGAAGTGTAAGATTGTGTAGAAAAAAATAGGCAACTAGACAGAAAAACTCTTCAATTTTCTAACTTTGGGGGCTATGAACGCAAACTGGGAAAAAAATATCTTTGGGCTTTTTGGGTAGTAAAAAAGCTCTTCTTTGAGCTTATGGGGAAGAAAAAGTTTCCTATGGAAGCTTTTGACCTGGGGACAGCTGAAATGCTAAGTCCAAGCGGCAGGAGAAAGTGATTTCTCCCTGAGGCAAAAATGGGGGTGTAAGAAGCCAAAGTTTAAAGTTGGGAAGTTTTGGGAAAAGTTGGTCTTTCTCCTGGGGAAAAAAATCTTTCTCTTAAACTAAAAAGCTTTTCTTGGAAAATTTGGGGGGAAAAATCTCTCTCAAAAGCCTTCATTCTCAAAAGCTCTCTTAAACTTAAAAACTAAAGCCTTTCAGAACTTTCTCTCAGAAGGACAAAAATTAGAATCACCTGAAGATATTAGTATGGGGACCACCTGTGATTAGCTCTAAGGGAAAACAACAAACCTCTTAAGACAGCAAAACCTAAGTTCTCTTTCAAGCTTTAAAAATCCTCCCTGCAATGCAGGAGGCAGGGACAAGTTCCTAAAAACCTCTTCTAAGCTCTGTCTCTTCAAGCTAGTAAAAGACAGTGGGTCAGAGTACCCTGAGGGAAACGCTTGGGAGAGTGTGGGTAAAGAGCTACAGAGAGCCCAAAAGGGCGGGAAACTTTACCTGAGAAAAGCAAAAAAGCCAAGCTTTTCAGTTACAACCAAGCTGAGGCATCAAGGGTTTTGAGTGAGCGTTTCAGAATGAAAAAGTGCTCCTAATCGTCCTAATGCAAAGATCCCCTGAAGCAATGCAAACTGTTAGCACTATATCCTCGCTTCTGAGCAAAAACCCAGAGGCGACTGGCCAGCATCTCTGAGTTGGAGTGCATTTCAGGGATACTAGGGTTCCTGCAGTTGTAAACTTCCTGGAGCACAGAGCTGAGGCAGGAAGGTGCAGAACCCAGGGGAAGATTGCCAATGAACAAAACTAAAGCCAGTGGGAACAGCACAGTTGCCTGCTTTCCTACAAGTCCCGGGTTGGTAGGTCCACTGCTGCAAAAAGACATCTGAAAAAAGCTTTCCTATCAGTAAGGACCTTTCTGGGAAAACAGTAAAGCTGAACTGTGTCTGAAGCAGTTGTGCTGCTGAGTAGGAACGCTGTCTGGGGAAAGAGCCCAGCCAGGGCAGAACAGAACTAGTAAAGCTTTCTTTTCTGTCAGAGAAAGCACCTCTTTGAGAAAAGCTTTGTTTCAACTGACTCCCTGAGATGAGGGAGTATAGCCCTGAGGGGTGATTGCCTCTGGCATAAGCTCTGTCCTTGAGCACCCAGACAAGCAAATGCAACCCACTGGGGGATTGGGCCAGGTGAAGGCCTGATGAAACAAAACACCTGTTCTAATGGGAGTTTAGAAATGGCAAAAACCTCCCTTGTTAGATTTTCAGTCTGTACGCAAACCACACAGACCCCGAAAACAGAAACGGACAAAAAGCCCCTACCTTCAGTAGCAGGGAAAGCTGCCACTGTAGTGTCGGAAACTGTTTCTGGGGTAGAGGGGATAAACTGAGACCAAACTGGGAACTCTCTGGGAAGAAGACTCTGAAGAAACAGAAGGGACATATTCCTCCCCAGAAAATACATGACCTGTGAAAAGCTGCTAGAATTTGAGGCAGATTCGGGGGGAGAAAAAAAGCCCCTACCTCCAAAGGCAGCTAGCAGAGGCACAGAGCTGCAGATAGATACCTGAAGCTCTGCATCTGGCGGAGGAAGGAACAAGCAAAATGGGATAGATCAGTGGGAGAAAATCTCTCTGAAAGAGCTATGGAAAAGCTGTTGTACATGATCTTGTTTTTCACTGACTGGCTAAGACAAACACAAGCCCCTAGGAAAGTTGCTATCAGAAATGCCAGCCTCAATGCCGGCTAACGAGGCAGGTGCAGTTCTGATTTGGGGGCCAGTGTCAATTAAAGGAGAGACACCTGTTAAAGCCAGCTGAGGAGAGACCAGAAACCTCCCAATGTCCCATAATTGAAAATGTAAAATGCCTGTTCAAATCTCCCGTTGCAAAAGCAAAAAACTTTGTTCAAACCTCCCGGGCAAGAATTTGTAAGCAAGTCTGGTTAAAAAAGAACTTAAAAGTTGACTCTCAGACCCAAAAAGAACTATGGGAAATGACTGATATAAGGGAAATGATATAAAGGACTGATTTAAGGGACTGATACTATTATGGACTGATATAAGGGAAATGCATTCTGGGAAAGGTAGTTTTTCCGCTAAAGATGGCGACATTGCCCTGAAACACTTTTGTCAGCTCGAAAATACGTTCATGGTAAACTTAAAATACAGCTTTTAAAAGAATAAGGAGGAAAATTGTCTAAGAGTTTAAGTGTCCGTTCCAATGAAAAAGTTGAAAGGATACGGAACTAGGTGCTTCATGGTTTGGGGTTCCTTTGGTAAAATGCCTTATTTACCCTAATAGCTGTGCAAAGTTTTTACGGTAGTTGGATGACAAAAAGCTACCTATAATATCAAACAAGCCACTTTAAAATCCTTAAAGCAAGAGAGAGCAGTTTATACACTGAACGTTGTCTTAGATATGAAGGAAACTTATGCTATCTACAAAAGAAAGCTGCCATGCTTTGTGGGCCATATTAGAGTTCACTCCAATCTTCCTGGTCCTTTAGCTGAGGGTAATGCGAAATGGAAAGATCCCTGCTCGGGATTGTGGAAGGGTCCCGATCCTGTGTTAATATGGGGTTGAGGACATGTTTGTGTTTTTTCACAAGAGGGGAATGAAGCTCGGTGATTACCGGAGCGTTTCGTAAGGAGCTTGGAACTAAGAAAGGTCAGCTCCAATGATGTTCCTACAATGGAACCAGAATGAAAGTGGCTCAATTAGTGTTTCTGAGGTTTTGTCACTGGTTAATGCAAACAGTGAGGAAATAGAGTTCGGAGCTGTGCCGCTTTTGGCTTTACTAGCTCCTTTGGAAAAATACTTTATATCACCTAATAACTGTGCGATATTTGGCAAAGAGCTTACAGCAGCTAAATACGGTAATTTCACCGTCAGCGTGAAGGGAAGTTTTTCGGTAGAACAAACCAAGAGTACTGCTGTAATAGAAACATTTGTCTGAATTGAAGCACTTAGGGGAACTATTATGAATTTGGGTGAAGGGACAGCCTCTAGTTAAACACCGTCTACTGCTGACAGTGCATCTCTGCTGGGTCCGGAACGGCTGAGAGAACTGGCAACTTTGGAGTGTGGCATCCTGGGAAGGTTACAGTCCCCTAGCAACAACTATCACAATTCTATAACAACACTCACTAAATCCCAATGTTTTATAACAAAGCTGACTATAAACTCTAAACGTTAGCAATGATGTATGTACTTCCTGTCTAGTTAAGAATCTTTCTAATAGAGATAGTGATAATAATTAAGAGTAAGAAATAGAAAAAGATGAAAATAAGATATGTAAGTTTATAAAAATTCTCTTGTTAGATCTGTGTTAAAAAATCTTTAGGTGTTTGCTAAGTTAAATATATGCTAATGGTAGCCCTATATAAGTTTGTAAAATAGATCTATAGATCCTTTAAGAATATAAGCTTGCAAGAAGTATCTAAGGTAGTCTTAAGACATGTAGTGATAAGCTTGTAAGAAGTAAAGATGTTAGCTGTAAATGTAAGTTTAAATAAGAATAAGATGGAATGAATATAAGAAATATATAAGTAATAAGAAATATATTTGCTAAAGTAGTTCTATGGTTTCCTTAAGGAGTATAAATAAGTAGATGTTAATACGTTATATGTGAGTTTGTAAAATGTAGATGTTGAATGTGAGTCTAAATGCTTTGCAAGGCAAAAGGTTATATGTGAGTTTGTAAAGTGTAAATGTTAAGTGTGAGTCTATTCTTAATGTATATGGTGAAAGAACCTGAGACATACAGAAGTTAGTGTCCTAGCAGACTGCAAAGTAGGCAGTCTGAGCGGTTTTTCAAAAGCTCCTGAAGCCGCTAAGAAGCTTAAAATGGCGGACGCCAGAACTAGCACAAGGCATCCGCAGCTGAGATTCATGGAAAATCAACGCAACACAGAAAAACCTGAGCTAACATCAAAAACGGTGCGGTTTAGAATACTACTGTACCTAAAAAGGTCTCTGTCTGTGAGAACAAAAGTTGCAGAGACACTTGTTTGAAGTAAAATTGTTAACGGCAAAAAGTTTTGGTTGAAAACCATCTCTTCATATTTGGAAGTGAAAGCCTGATACTAGAATTTATTTCTTGTTTGAACTTTTTGAACTTAAAATGAGGTAAAACTACAAAGATTTTGGTTATGGATTTCTTCATATTTGGAAGGCTCGTACCAGAATTTATTATGTGAATTTTGGGACTTAAGAAATGAAATGAACAGAGATTTCATTGCAATGGGACAATTTTGAGTTTATTCATAGTAATGACCTAGAACTGTTTGCTGGAATTGGGTTAAAAATGGAACTGTTTAAATGAAGAAATTTATTTCTACCTAGAATCAAGATGCAGTTTTGTGTATGCATATATGCTTTATTAACTGGTGATTCATGAATTGTTTTGTGGAACTGTTTATGTAAAATGGAATTACTTATGGAACTGGTTTGTGTTACAAACGGAACTGTTTAAACAGAAGTTTGGGTTTTCTAACTAGGCTTGAGATTTTGCTTAAATTATAAAGAAAAGGGGGAGAGTTAATATTCCTTAGTCTAATTTCAAAAGTTGTTTGAGTGGATTAATGTCATGTTATTGTTAGTAAGAAATGCAAATGGGGTATATTAAGAGACTACTTTTAAAGTATAAAGAGTTTTATTAAACTGCTTTTGGATGTTTTGCTAAGTTTTCAAAGTGTTAATGGTTAGATTGAGAAGACTGCTTTTCAATATGGGTTTGTAGGAATTGTATGAGTTTCTTATAACTAGGTTTGAGGTTTTCTTTAAAAAATTATAAAGAAAAGGAGGAGCTATGAGATTGAATTATGTTTGCAGAACCCTATTGATATTAATGCACCCTGGTTTTGTGGAGTTAAGGAAATATTTAAGTTTGATATGAATACATCGAAGTTTTTCCTATGTTCTGTTAACAAGAAAATTCAAATGATTGAGTTAAAGTTGTAAGACGGAGAAAATTGTTAACTATATATAGCACTATATATGCTAATTCAAATGGTTCTGTTAAGAGTTTGCTTTGAGTTGTAAGACAGAATTGTGGCTATGTATAGCAATGTTTATGTTAACCTGTTAATGGTAATGATGAAGCTAAGGGATTCTTTAAGTTTGTAGTAGCCTTAAGAGATTTTGGCTTAGAAAGGGCTTGAGGCAGCTAAGACTGCTGTAGTCACCTTGGACCTAATTCAAAAGAGAAATGCCATCTATATCATCCTCTACTCCCATACTTGGAGGTGTAACAGCTATGGAGATTGCTGTAAGCCATTATAGTTATTTTTTATATATATTAAGAAAGGGGGACCTGTGGGAGCCCGTTCTCGGGTTCCTCGTGGCTTTACCCAGCAGGTCCACATAGAGGATGATTAGACCACGGGCCTGAGTGCAGGTGTCTGAGATGGTCTGCACTTGCCTGTGCTGGGGGAGGAGGTCTTTTGCTCCACCCCTTGGTGTCTCTATAGAAACCCTGGGGCAGAGACAGTTGGGCCCGTTGGAATAGGTTCCAGGCCCTCTCGAGGCTATCCTTTATTTTCTATCTGTTTATCTCCGCGATATTCTCTGCAATAAATCCTTCTATCTAATATTTCCTGCTGCTCGCACTCAAGAAAACTCTGGGGAACTGTGGGGGTGGTTGGGTAAATGCCCCACAATGCCACAAATCTCATGGGAGTAACCAACCAGTAAAATATTTTCCTTAAGGCCCACTCCATGTGACGAGATATATACCTGACACTGCTTTGATGGCAAGAGACTAGGGTAAAACCAAATAATACTGTCCTAATATATTGTGAAAAATGACAAATAATGATGTTCTGCTATATTCAGATTAGAGCCTTGTTTAGTCAACATTAGAGAAATTTCATCCCAAAGCAGTTGGGAACACACAGACAATAAACAGAGTTTGAGATGCTCTTGGACAATCAGCCCTAAATCATCTGTCTCTACCAAATCTCTCACTTTAGAGCTCAGAGAACTCTTCAGAAGAAGAAAAAAGAATGTTAGAGCCAGGGAAGAAGGAGCACACCAAAAACATGGCCTTTCACATCAATACAAGGAAAGCACATATGACCCCACAGACTGGTACAACATGCATAGCGCCACTCCACTCTGCACCAATTTTCTGTTTATGAGTTATGACTTCCAGTTTAGTGATTTTATGGGATTCCTGAGTTTGTGAACATGTGTGTCTCTGCTTCTGCTTTCCCTTGTGCTCTTTTCCTTGTGTTGGTTTGTGTTGTCCAGCTTTGTGAGGTGATATTATTTCAACATATTGTAATTTTTTTGCTATATTTTTTATAATGAGTGAATTAATGAGTGAATGAATGAATAAAAATCTATGCACTAATCCAAAGGTTAACAACTCAGCTTTCATTTATACCTGCTGGGAGAGGGAAATTCAGTTTTTCTTCAATGCAGTGAACTGGTATATCAATCATTCCAATGCAGTCTTCATGTTCAGGAGCAGTTGACCAACATATAATAGATGTGATTTTGTTGCTTCTCTTCTGTACTCAAGCCTTGGCAGAAGAACAACCATATTCACACATTTGTATCCACACCATCATAAATAAAAACACCTATGCACATAAAAAAGCTAAAAGCCAAGTCAAATGTGATGGCATCCATCTGTGATACTAAAACGCAGGAGGAAGAAAGAGACTTGAGACAACCAAAGATTCAGTGTCATTTTCCAGTTCTCATAGCATTTGTGGCCATCCTGGAGTACATCAGATGCTGTAAAAAAAAAAGCCAAACTCTGTTAGCAAAAACACAAAAATAACCAATGTCATAAATGTAGCTGATAATTAACAGTGGTTCTGACTTCGAATTGATATTAAAAATATGTGTTTATTTGGAGGCAGGGATTCCAAAGGGTATGTCAATAAGGTTGTCTAAGTCTTGGCATGTAGATGAGAATGGTCATGAACTATTGATCCACTTGAATCTGTCCCATGAATGTTGTGATTGAAGGCTTACAACATAATAATCAGCCTTGATATTTATTATTTTGTTACATTTTCATTGATGTGTATCAAGTGATGACACCTAATGGCTGGATCCAACAAAAAACAACCATAAAATCTATGTGTTAACAGGGAGTAATGTTCAAAAAACAAACAAGTAAATACCTGCCTCCTTGTGAAGTATGCTAATAGAACAGAAAGATTGCATGACAGAGATGGGAAGAATAATATTTTGTATAATGATGGGATGAATGATTCCCATCAATACAAAAACATGTTGAGTGAAAAGAATTGATGGTATGAATCAAGGTTATATAACATTGTTAATTATCACATCAATGAACAGAGTGAGGAGAATAAATCATCTGGTAAAGACTGAGGTGGGGAAGCAAAGAAGGAGTGGGAAAGATGTAGAGGGGAGAGAGAGAGAGAGAGAGAGAGAGAGAGAGAGAGAGAGAGAGAGAGAGAGAGAGAGAGAGAGATGTTTCACATGGGCATTCAGATAGCATGCAAGGCCCTAGAAACTTGTAGTTAATGAAATCATTTTCAAAAGATTTATTTTTTTTATTTTTGTATATGCTTGCATATTTTCATAGAAGTATGAATCTATGTGTGTATGTGTGAGTGTGAATATGTGTGTGTGCCCACTGAAATTTGAAGAGTGTCAGTTCCCTGAAGCTGTAGCCATGAAACAATTTGAGCTACTTAATGTGAGTGCTAGGAAACACATGCCACTCTTCTAAGTACTTTTTTCTAGTACTTCTAAGTACTTTTGATTACTGAAGTAACTATCCAGCACTAATGACTTAATTTTGAAGAGTAATTTATAAAAGCAATTTGAACAAGGAAGTGAAGAAATTTTCACAGATGCTCTACACAACAAATAAATTGTAAATAAAGTAAATAGATATACAAAAGGGAATGGTGGCACTATGAGATAACAATAGGTAAAAAAAAGTGTTTATCATATAAACCTGATAACCAATCTGTCTCTGTAACCCACCTAAATCAGAAGTAGAAAAGTAACTCTGCAACATTGTTCTCAAGTTTCTCAAATGTTCTTTGTAATGTGTGTAACAACATAGCCACTCATGCACGCATACACACTAGATCATAATTAATACGATATATTTAGGGCTGGGCGTGGGAGGAGGGAGGAGGGCAGATCTGTGGGTGGTACGTGGAGTGAGGAGAAAAATCTCTTTATAAAGAAAAATGAAAAAATGAATAAATTCTAAAAAAGGATATTTTTAAAGGAAAAAAAATAATAGTGTGAAGGCAAGATGGAGGACTTGGGACGATCCAGTAATAACAAAGATAACAGAATAAGAAGATAAAAGGGGGAATTCCAAGATATCTGTTACCCTATGCAAAGATGAAATCTAAGTTTCATAGGTATAGAAAACATTTTATGATCATTTCTTGTAATTAGGAAATGAGATGTTACGTTTAGTAGCTTTTATTGTTAATTTAACACAACCTATATCCACCTTGGAAGAGATTTGCAATGAGGAATCATGTAGATTACATTGGCCTGTGGGCATGTCTTTGAAAGAGTATCCTGATAGTTCATTTATAATGTAAAATGATGAATCACATTGTGGGCAGCATCATTCCCTACTCATAGGAGTCCACAAAAGTATAAGGGAAGAGAAAGCTAGTTGTAGGTAAGAAAGCAAGAGTAAACACATTGTCTGTCTGATTTTGACTGTGGATGCAGTGTTTGAACTTCCTTCCAAGACTTCTTATCAATACTATACTGTACTCTGGAGTTGTAAGCAAAACAAACCCTTTTCTCGCTAAGTTGCATTTTGTTAGAATGGATACAAATTCAGATACAGGCAGAATTTGGAACCTCAAATAGACAAGACCAGAAAAGAACCACCTCTCAAAATATTATATTTAAATAAAGAATATGTATTAACATTGGTAAGAGAAAATGTCAAGACAAAATTAAAGGAAGGTCTGTCAGAATAACAGATTTTTAGCTGAGATTTTGGAAAGAAGGAGAAACTGGAAAGCTGTATTTCATGTTCTAAAAGACAGCTAATGACAATTCAGACTACCCATCAAAGCTGCTTGTCATTACTGAAGGAGATATAAAAATTTATATGCTAAAAATATGCAAAATGAAATTATGACCACCAACACAGCTCTACGAAGTATATTTAAAGGAGTCTTTTGTAATTAAGAGAAATATAGGTGTACTCTTAAGAGTGCAACAAGCAAAATTCATTTCACCAGTCAACTTGACACAACCTAGAATTATCTGAGAAAGCCTCAGTTAAGATATTGTCCTCATCAGGCTGACATGTCACCAGGTGTTTGAGACGTCGTCTTCATTGATGATCAATGTGTTTGGGCCCACAGCATAGGTAGCTGAGACTGAGTTGTATAAGAAGGAAACTGAGCATGAAACACAGATGAAGTTAACAAGCAGATTAGTAAAATGGTTTCTGCTTCAGTTCCTTTTGGAGATACTGCCTGGACTTCTCCAATAGATAAATTGTGAACAGAAAATATAATAATTTCTTCCCCTACATTGATTCTATCAAGAGTGTTTTTTCACATAAACCATAAAGCAAAGTAGAACAACAGCTAAACAAACAATAATAAAAGGAAAACAGCTCATCAAAATTACAATAATGAATACACACCTTTCAGTAGTATCTGAATTATAATGGAATCAATTCCTTAATCGAAAGTCACAGGTTAGGAGATTAGAATAATAAAGTATGAAGTATTTTTTTTGTACTCCATCATAAAAGACATATGTAACCTTAAAATGAACTGATGAAAAAAGATATTTGAGGCAAATGGAGCTTGAAAACAAGCAATTGTTGCTTATCCAATCTGACAAAATAGACTTAAAAACACATCTAATAAGAAATGATAAATATGACTTCCTACTGATTAAGGGAACAATTAATGGAGAGAACTGTACAATTCCACACACAGGTGCACCCAGTACTACACAGAAAATACTACTAGATGTAAAGCCACAGTCTATCACCAGGTATCATGTTAGCTCATTCTAAGAATTAACCCTTCATCCCAACAGAAAGTAAACAGACTTAAATGAAATCAAAGGTAAAATGGCCTGAAAAGACAACTATAGAATATTGTATCCAAACATTGCAGAATACAAATTGTTCTCAGCAGCCCACAGAACTTTCTTTATAATAGATCATATATTAGAACACAAAGAACGTCAGAGCAAAGAAGTGGAAACTGAAATATTTCCTTTTATTCTACATGACAACAATGAAATAACTTCAAAAAACATGAGAAACTCTAGACGGTAAACAAACTCACGGAGGTTAAACAACTCACAACATAAACATGAATGATTTCTTGAAGAAACCAAGAGTAGAAAGACTCCTTCAATAAAATGAAAATTAAACACAACATCCTTTAATCTGTGAGATGCAATGTAAATAGTCCTAAGAGAGATGTTTAAAGGTCAACATGCCTACCTTAAAAATTAATGAGATTTCTAATAATTTAGTTAATGTTTCATCTTAGGGATCTAGAAAAAGAACAAGTTACACATCAAAATCAGGAGCTGGAAAGAAAGTACTGACATTAATGAAATTAGTGAAATGAAAACAGCTGAAAAGGAAACAAACCCCAGAGTCAATGAAATCAATTTTGGTCCTTCAAAATATAAACAATATTGACAAACTTTAGATAAACTAACCAAAAGGAAGAATGAATGCCAACGCTGATTAAGTAAGATACAAAAATAGAGTCATTATGACAAGCTACAGTTAAATTCAGAAAATTATTAGAGTTTACCTTAAGATCTTTCCACTAAACTGGAAAGTCTAAGACATATGAATGAATTTCAAGATAGATTAAAAACTACCAAAATTAAACTAAGATGATGATTAAAACATTTAATCAAGTGTGGATGGGGATAAGGCTCCGCAGTTAAAAGCATTCACTGTTCTTGTAGAGAACCAGGATTGAATTTCTAGTACTTGTATAACAATTCACAATACCATTGTCTAGACTCTTGGGGCACCAGACACGTATGCAACAAATACATACATTCAAGAAAATCACTTCTACACATAAAATAAAAGGAACCTTAAAAATAGTCAGGACTGACTCTGCCCCTTGCCTGTCACCTCTGGGGTGGGAAAAGGCACAGCAAAGACCATCACTGAATAATTCAGGTACCACTGAAGCCCAATCTCGGGCTTTAAGTTGAGTCACCCCAACATTGGCCCTATCTATGAGCTGGTGGAGAAGGTGAAAAGAGCTGGCCCTTCAGAAACTAGTCACAGGATATCCATGATTGTGAGCAATAGTAGCCTATCCAAAATGTGTCTAGGTGAGGGTCCAGTATTGATGGTGTAACAGAATGTAGAGGCCCTGAACCAGACCAACAGATCACAGCAATGTACATTATTAGTAAGTAAAGCTGTTTGGGCAAAATGATATACTGCATGACACTCCCCAGTTCCCTATGCCATTATGTATGAGAGAAGACTGCTATTGATAGTGGAGCATATCCATGCCCAGAGTGTTCTACAAGATTTGATTTTTGGTTTGTTTGTTTTTCTTTTCATTTTAAAATAAATTTATTTATGTATATTTTTACATTCAAGCCATAGTTTCCCATTCCTCCTCTCCTCCCAGGAACTCCCCCTAACCTCCCTCTGTTTCCACCCCTCAAACTACTCCTTCTCCATTTCTGTTTGGGAAGGAGCAGGTCTCCCATGTGTATCAACAAATCATGGCCTATGAAGTTGCAGTAAGACTAAGCAATTCCCCATGTATTATAAATATAGTTACTATGAACATAGTTGAACAATATTATTTTTGTATGATTGCACATCTTTTAGGTATATGCCCAAGAGTGGTATAGCTGGATCTTTTTCTAGGTTGATTACCAGTTTTCTAAGAAACCTCCACATTGACTTTCAAAGAGAATGTACAATTTTCCACTCTCACCAGCAATGGAAGAGTGTTCCCCTTACTCTACCTCCTCTCCAGCATAAGCTTTTTGATATAGATGTATAGGATAAAAGGGTAGATTGTAGAACCTACTTTTAAAAAGCAACAACTTGTTTAAAAATGTTTTACATTGCTATGGATTTTAGTTTATTGATACAAATTTAAAGTTAATTTTGTTATACTATATATATATTTTTACTCTTATTTAAGGTATTATGTTCATCCAACTTATTTAAATTGTAATAAAACAATTAGTCTTCTATGATAGTTATTCTTCAAAGATTTGAAGTTTTTGTCATGCAGGTCTTTCAATTGCTTGGTTAGAGTTAGGTCAAGAATAAATTACTTCTACTTTAGTAAGTTAGCCTTGAGCAATGGCATACACCATTTTCCAAGTCCAAATTCCTGTTTCCTTTGCATGGTCTAATATGAAATCTCAAGCTTTAATTTGTTTAATAGGTTTTTTAATTTATTCCCATTCTGTCTGTTGAGAAACTCCTACAGAAATATTGTAATCATTACATTTTACCTTCTCTCTGTTTTGCTACTTTCCTCCTCTTGTGGTCCTCATTTCCCAAGTACTTAATATTTTTTACATGTCTTATATATGTACAAATATAATAGATACATTTATATGATATATATATATATATATATATATATATATATATATATATATAAAATTGTGATGCATTTATTTTGGTATGCATACATATCACACCTAAAGTGTTTATTTAGTTTTGATAATATGCATATGTGTTTTGAAGTGACCACTTGGTTGTACATAACATAGAAGAGCTGTAGGTAATTGATATATTTTAAATAGAAAAGAGTTAATATTTTTCTAGAAGGAACACAGATGTGAAAGAAGATAAAGGTGATGCCTGATAGAGCTTATAGGAGAAACTTGCTGTTTGGTCCAGTGATAGGTAGCTCGACATAAGTCATTGTTTATTCATGAATAAACTCAAGTCTTCTGGTTAATATTTAGGCAATTTTATATATACCAGGTTCAGCCTGGAAGAAGGAATCGCAATATTGAAAAGGCCTCCAACTGACTGGCATGTAGTTATGTCTTGGCCATTTCTTGGTTAGTTATAGATGTGGAAGGACCCAATCCAGTGGTTTTGGAGGCACCTGTCTTAAGCATTTGATCTTAATTTGTTTGGAAAAGCAGACTAAGGAAACTATGAGGAATAAGTTAGGGAGGAGTGATCTGCCATGTGATCTCTTCAGTTCTAAGTAGACATCTGCCCTTTTCCTTTTAGTAGTGACCATCACTGCTTTTTTGCTTGGACAGAAACTTCTGTTTGCTATAGGTGAAACAATTCTCATTAGAAACCTGTAATTTCAGCGTCTGTAAAATTTGGTCAGTTCCAGAAAAAAATCTTTTATGGAACTTGCATGAAAAGGGTACCCTGGGATGATTGCATAGACAAGATTATGGTTATGCTTCCTGCTCTATATAAGCTATGGAATGTTCATGATCAGGGATAGACATTCTTGAGCTGAAGCTAGAGTTTTTGTGTGCTGGCTAGTTTTATGTCCACACAGCATCGAGTCATCTGAATGGAGGGAAATTCAACTGAGAAACACCTCTGTAAGATTCAGCAGCAATGTATTTTTTTTTCAGTTAGTTATGGGATGGTCCAACCCATGGTGGGTGGTGCTCTCCCTTGGTTGTTGTTACTAGGTTCCACAAGAAAGCATGTTGAGCAATGTCATGGAAATGAGCCAGTTAGCAGCACCAATCCATGGCTCCGGCATCAGCCCCCGTATTCCCATTTGAGTTTTTGTCCTTACCTTTTTAATGATTAACAGTACTGTGGAAGTATAAGCCAAATAAACAATTTCCTCCCAAAGTTTCTCTGGTCATGATGTTTCATCACAGTAATTGTAACCCTAATTGTGGTGGTTTAGAAGAAAATGGTTTCTAAATGAAGGGGTGCTATTAGAAGTTATGGCTTTGTTAGAGAAGGTGTGTTCTTATTAGAGGAAGTGTATCACTGTGAGGGCTGGCTTTGACATCTTGTATATGCCCAAGAAAGACTCAGTGTGTCAGTTCACTTCCTCCTGCCTTCTGATCAAGATGTAGCCAGCATCATGTCTGTCTGCATGCCACTGTATGCTCTGTCTGGATAATAGACTGAACCTCTGATTTGTAAGCCAACACCTTAATTAAATGCTTTAGTTTATAAGCATTTCCATAATCTCAGCATATCTTCACAGCAATAGTAACTCTAACTAATATAGAAGTTGTTTCCAGGAGTGAGATATTGGTGTGATAGACCTGATATATGTGATGTGTGTGTGTGTGTGTGTGTGTGTGTGTGTTTGTCATAGTTAGACTTTTTATTGCTGTGAAGAGACACCATGACCATGGCAACACATATAAAGAAAACATTTAACTGGGGTGGCTGGCTTACGTTTTCAGAGGTTTAGTCTATTATCATCATGACTGAGAGTATATTGGCTTTCAGGCAGATGTGGTCCTGGGACTGTTAGTGCTACATCTTGCAGGCAACAAGAGGGAAGCTTGAGGAAAAGAGACCTTAAAATCTGCCCTAACAGTGACACTGTATGTGCAAAAAGGCCACACTTCCTAATAGTGCAATTCCCTTGGGGGGCCATTTTCTTTCAAACCACCACATTCCACTGCCTTCTTCAAAAGGTTCTGAGCCTGGAAAGCTGCATGGTTGATTCACCCACCAGTTCTCCTCTGTTCTCACCACCAGGTTGTGCTGTCTATCATTGTCCAGACTAATTCACCTCTTGCAACAATGAGCAATGTCTGTGACCAGTTCTCCTGCTTTCATGCCTACAGGATCTAGTCTCCCACACGTACACCATCCTGGCCAGCTCTGTTAGGTAAGGAACAGGTAACACTCTCCAGAGCGTTGCAGCTTTTGAGGGTCAGGGACTGCTCTCCTGCTCTTATGACCTCAGGGCCTACTCCTCCACAAGTTTTAGTCATTAGTGGGTGGGGGTAAAGGGGAGGACATCTCTCCTTCACCTGTGCTGCCACACATTGGGTGAATAATGAGTTCTTCCCTGCTCAGCACATGGGGCTAAGTTACCCTGACATCAAACCAATGGGCCTGCTTTCTTGAGTGCTTCAGCTGGTAAGGGGAGGGTCAGCACTCTTGTCTATTGCAGATGATAAGGGGTAAGTTATAAGGGGGAGCATCTTTCACTGTATGACAGACAAGTAGTAGGGACAGATCCCCCACTCTTACTACTTTAGGGCTGGCTCACCCATACATCCACCAAAAGGTTTGGCTCTGTTGTGTTTCCCAGGTGAGGTGCAGGGCCTGATTTGTTAGTGTTGCAGCTTGTGGGGGTAGTAATAGATCTCCCAGTCTTGTGACCTCAAGGTCATTCCTCCCACATGCCCCTGGCATTGATGGAGAGGGAGGAGGCCATTTCTCTCTGCCCATGCTGCCATAAGACAGATGAATAATGAGGACATCTCTCCCATTCTTACAACTTCAGGGCTGTCTTACCCATACCTCTGCTAACAGGGTTGGTTCTATTGTGCTACCCTGATGAGATTCATGGCCTGCTCTCCTGAATGTTATAGTTGGTAGGAGTCATGGACAGCTATCCCACTCTAGTGACCTCTTGGCCAGTTCCACCACCCTTTTTGGGCATTGATGAGTGGTAGGGGAAAGGCATCTTTCCCATGTTCATGCTGCCACACACAGATTAGTGAGAGAATTCCCAGTGAGTACAACTAGTCTAGCTCCAGAGTGCCAGTACCTAGCCATAATCCATCTTTTGTTTCTGTGTGGAGCCCAATGCCAACTTTGTGAGCATACCTCATGTCTTTCATCTTTCCTCATGTTCCACAGAGGCTTATATTAATTAAAACTGCTCAGCCATTAGCTCAAGCTTATACTGACTAGCTCTTATACTTAAACTCAGCCCATTTCTGTTAATCTATATGTTGCCACATTTTCTGTGGTTTTACCTGTGTACCATCACATGCTGCTCACTGGACAGTGGGTTGGCATCTCCTGACTGAGCCTTCCTCTTCCCAGATTCTCCTTGTCTGCTTATCCCACTTATACTTCCTGCCTGGCTACTAGTCAATCAATGTTTTATTAAACCAGTGTACAAAAGCATTATTCCATAGCACACAGGATAACTGAAAAAGGGGAAACACACAAGGATGAAGAGGAATATTGAAAGATCGGGAGAACAATCCCAGCAGATTGAAACCTGAGTATCCTCAAAGAAGTGATTTATTTATTGTTACACAAAACATACTTTTAGAAAGTCAACTCCCACATACCAGATCCTTTGATATTGTCTAGGAGTTGTCTGAAGAACACATTTCCCAAATAATTCTCAGCCATCACATGAATTCCTGGTTTGCTAAGGGTGTCTTGTGACTGAATTCTTGCAAAGTCTCTGAAGCACCTACGTGAAAAACTACTCCATAGAACTCAGATAACAAGCACTGCTTATTTACAATAGATTATTTTAAAGCCTAAGTTCATCATGACTCCAGAGTTTATGCCAGGTACAATGGCCCTACTAAATTTTTCATCCTATCCTATGTGTCTATTGTGAAATGGCTAACTACTTTAAGGTCCTAACCATTGGCTTCCTCACAATGATGAGCTGTAGCATGAAAGTATGAGCGAAACCCTTCCTCCTTTAGCTCCCTTTTCTCAGGGTATATACTTACAGCACAGGAAATGAAAGTAAGGCAGGTCCTTGATCTTAGTTAACTCCCACCCTCAGCCCACCGGACCCTGGAGGAATATCAGAGTGATGTTGCTGGGCAGTGGCTAGAATGAGCACTTTAAAAATGCCATCAACTCAGACATCTAGAGAAAGAGAGAATCATCCTTGTAATGATAAAGAGAGATACAGGCATCAGAAATATGCTGACAGACCCCTGACAACTTGATCTGTGGAATGGCCATGATCCTCCCCTCATCCAGAAGGTTAGCTGGCTGAAGATAAGATGAACTGCAGGCATTAAGGTGTTAGCTTGCTGTCTTTTCAGATTGGTGTCTCCCTCAATAGTGCAAATGGGAAGATTCTGTTTCAGTGCCTGCTCATAGACATCCACGTTTGGAGGCCACATATGCTACATGTATTGTCCACACAGA
Source organism: Peromyscus eremicus (assembly GCF_949786415.1). NCBI lineage: Eukaryota > Metazoa > Chordata > Mammalia > Rodentia > Cricetidae > Peromyscus > Peromyscus eremicus. Next base: position 775,640 of record NW_026734308.1, read on the forward strand.
TGGAATGGCTTTAAGACTCTATCCTAGGATATTAACAGAGAACTCTAACTGTCACTGTGGCTGGTGATTCTTGAGTGAGGGCTTTGGGCTCTGGGATGGGAAGGTCCTGAGCAGATGCCTAGTGATTTCACTCAGAGACTTTCCTTATACTGGGATTTTTCTTTCTTTGTTTCTTTCTCTTTTTTTGCAAAAAAGGAATGTTTATATTTTTTAAAGTTTGTATCAAAGTATGTCTGGTTTTCCAGATATATATGTACATTATTACATATATATATATATATATATATATATATATATATATATATATATATATAATTTGTATTGTTTAATTAGCATACAAATTACAGGGTTTTTTTGTGTGTGTGTTTTGATTTTATAATTAATTTAATTTTACATATCAGCCATGGATTCCCCTGACCCCCCTCCTCCCCCCCAGCACTCCACCCAATCTACCACCCATTCCCACCTCCTCCAGGGCAAGGACTCCCCTAGGGATTCAGCTAAGCCTGGCAGATTCAATCAAGGCAGGTCCAGTTCCATCCTCCCTTCACCCTGGCTGAGGAAAGTGTCCCAGCATAGGCCCCAGGCTCCAAAAAGCCAGCTCATGCACTAAGGACAGGTCCTGGTCCCACTGCCTGGGGACTTCCCAAACAGTTCAAGCTAATCGACTGTCTCACTTACCCAGAGGGCCTGATCCAGTTCCATGGGGGCTCCTCAGCTATTGCTTCATAGTTCATGTGTTTCCACTAGTTTGGCTATTTGTCCCAGTGCTTTTTCCAATCATGGTCTCAACATCTCTCTCTCATACAATCCCTCCTCTCTCGCATCAGTTAGACTCCTGGAGCTCCACCTGAGGCCTGGCTGTGGATCTCTGCATCTGCTTCCATCAGTCATTGGATGAGAGTTCTATCACGACAGTTAAGGTGTTCGACCATCTGATCACCAGAGTAGGTCAGTTCGGGCTTTCCTTCAACCATTGCCAGTGGTCTATTTGTGGAGGTTTCTTTGTGGATTTCTGGGGACCTCTCTAGCACTTTGATTCTTCCTATTCCCAAGGGGTCTTCATTTATCATGATATCTCTTTCCTTGTTCTCCCTCCCTGTTCTCTTTTGGTATTTTCAGATGACAAGATAGTATATATAAGTGACCCCAAAAATTCTACCAAAGAACTCATACAGCTTATAAACACCTTCAGGAATGTAGCAGGACACAAGATTAACTAAAAAAAAAATCAGTAGCCCTCCTATATACAATTGACAAACAGGCTGAGAAGGAAATTAGTGATACATCACCCTTTGCAACAGCCACAAATGAAATAAAATACCTTGGGATAACACTAACCAAGCAATTAAGGACCTGTATAACAAGAACTTAAGTCCCTAACAAAAGAAATTGAAGAAGATGTCAGAAAATGGAAAGATATCCCATGCTCATGGATAGGCAGGATTAACATAGTAAAAATGGCAATCTTACCAAAAGTGATCTACAGATTCAATGCAATCCCCATCAAAATACCAACACGATTCTTCACAGACATGGAAAGAATAATACTCAACTTCATATGGAAAAACAAAAAACCCAGGATAGCCAAAAGAATCCTGTACAATAAAACAACCTCTGGAGGCATCACGATCCATGACTTCAAGCTCTACTATAGAGCTACAGTACTAAAAACAGCTTGGTACTGGCATAAAAACTGACAAGTGGAACAATGGAATCGAATTGAAGACCCTGACATTAATCTGCACACTTACGAACATATAATTTTTGACAAAGAAGCCAAAACTGTACAATGGCAAAAAGAAAACATCTTCAACAAATTGTGCTGGCATAACTGGATGTCAATATGTAGAAGACTGCAAATAGATCCATATCTGTCACTGTACACAAAACTTAAGTCCAAGTGGATCAAAGACCTCAACATAAATCCAGTTAATCTGATAGAAGAGAAAGGAGGAAGTAGTCTTGAATGCACTGCCACTGGAGATCACTTCCTAAATACAACACCAGTAGCACAGACACTGAGAGAAACAATCAATGGGACTTCTTGAAACTGAGAAGTTTGTAGAGCAAAGGACACCATCAACAAGACAAAGTGACAGCCTACTGAATGGGAAAAGATCTTCACCAACCCCACATTTCACAGAAGGATTTTTCATAGATCTTTCATGTAAGGAATTGCTGCATTTTATTGTTCTGATCCATGATTACAGCTTGATTGGCCAATGTTTTAACAATATTTGATTCATATTTTAATGCATGCATGTATAACAGTACATGCATGAGTGCCTATTTTTGTGTGCATATCTGTAAATACTTTTATACATAATTGATTGTATTTTATACACTACTCAAGATCTTGACAAAAAGAAAAAAGAACAGAAATATATAAAAGAATATGAATAGAAAAATAATCAGATAATTCCCCTTCAAGATTTCAGTTTGAGGAAATAATGGAAAGTAACACTACAGAATACATCTCGTAACAATAGAGTATCATTTTGAATTCCTTTCTAACTAATGGTTATCATCTGACACCAAGTTGCCGTGGTTTGAAAGAAAATGGTCCCACAGATCACAGATTCTAAAGACTCCTCCAGAAAATACTTAGACCGTATCACTACTTTCCACAAGACAGCATGGCACAAGATCCATGACATTTTAAAATAATAATGAACATGTTGAAAAAAAATGAGAAAATAATACTCTTAACAATAGATTAAACTATACTGGGAGCAGTCCTGAAAAAGGAAGTGAAATTAATTACAGTAAATATTTAAGACTTAAAGGAAGCACCTAAAATGAACAACATGAACTGGGATGACACTCTCCAGCAATACACTCTTCCCTGATTGACAAATATAATATTATGAATATGATTAAATTAGCACAGAAAATCCATAGTAAAATTTTGTCAAAATTCTAATTTCATTTCTTATTTTAAAAAGATGTTTCAACTTTATTTTACTTTTATTTTTGAGTGTTTTACTTGCATGATTATCTGTGTACCTCATGCATTTTGAGTGCCTCTTGAAACCAGGAGAGGTTATTGGATTCCCTGGAACTGCAGTTACAGATGCAGATACAGTGACAAAAACGGAATCTGTGTTCTCTGGAAGAATGACAAGTACTCTTAACAACTGATCTACATTGTGCTTCTCCCATATTATGGTCTTCTTATAAGGGAGAAGATTTTCCACAAATCAATGGAATATTTACTTCTCATAGGCCTAATATCTTGTTTCTTCAACCACAATTAAGATTTGTTTCTTAGGGTTTCTGTTGTTATGAAGATACACTATGACTTCAGCAACTCCTATAAAGGAATATATTGAATGGGTGGCTAGTTTACACTTCAGAGGGTTATCCCATTATCCTTATGGTGGCATGAAAGGTAGAAAGCAGACAGATATAATACTGAATCTGTGAATCCTCACATCTTATACAATGGTAACAGAATGTGGTCTGAGTCACTGGGAGTAGCTTGAGCATTTGTCAAATCACAAAGCCCACCCCATCAATGTTACATTTCCTCCAATAAAGCCAATCCTACTCCAACAAAGTCATACCTCTTAATATGACCACTCCATTTGTTGGTCATTTTGTTTAAAACCACCACAATTTGGTATCAGATAATAATAATTAGTTAGAAAGCAATTCAAAATGATACATGATACTCTTTTGTCATGGCATATACTCTATAACGTTAGTGTCAATATTTCTCCAAACTGAAATTATGTGAAATATCAAAATAATAGGCAAGATCAAATTTTAATCAACTTGTATTGCTAGTGTTTCCTAAAATTGATACTAAATATATTTTGAAAAGCCATGTGGAAACCCACTAATTTAAGTTCTTTCTAAAGTAAATAAAATAATTCAAATTTTATTATGACATATGGGGATGATCATGTTCCAACTAGAATTTATATGCTGTCAAGTAAAATCTATAGTATCAGAAATTGGTTTTCATCTTTTGAATAGTTGGCAAAAAAGGTTCCAATAGACACCCACAAATATTATAGGCTGTGGTCAATGTTATTGGTTACCTCCACAACCTGATGATAAGGCCCTATTCCTGAAGACAGAACTTAACTTATATTATTCACCATAGAGAAATTGAGTTGGTGTCTAACAAGAAGCTTCATCTCTACTGATTATCATTAACAATACTGGAAGGTACTGTGCACACTACAGGAGGAGAAAAGCAACCATAAATATCATACATCTACAAATCCTGTGACCTATACAAGTGACTTACCTTCCAGATTTATTGGTACTTTAATGGAAAAAATATTATGGGAATAGTCAACACCATTTTTACTGGGTTTAAATCCAATTCCATCAGATGAAACCCACATCTGACAGTGATAATGAGGCCAAAACCTGATCCTAGATTGTTCCTGGACTTATGGGAAAACCTATAACTATTATTGTGCTAAATGAAACAGCAATAAAATTAGTCCTGATGATATATTGCTATACCCATAGATCAGGGCATCACACCACTCTCATAAGAGAAGCTACTTTTTTGCTGTAGATTTTAATTAACACAGAGATCACAACTGGACAAAGTACAAAAAGTGAGAAACTTGGATCAATCATTCCAAAACCAGATATCTTCATAAAACTCATCTACTCATGGTGCTGGGATCAATGAAGAACAGGAGATGGATAGATTGTAAGAGCCAGAATTATTGGATAAATTCAAGTTTACAGAACATTACATACAGACTAATAGCATGCACAAGTTACACATCTTATATGAGACAAAATTTCAGCACAGAAAAAGACATTTGGACACATATTCTCACTCCTAACAAAGAACCAATATGCAATTGATACCTTCTAGGAAGGGAACTTAAGTTATCTCCAATGGAGTGTCATTGGGTATATCAGCCATTTTCCATGTCAGCCCTCACACTCAGTTGTATATGGCCAACACAAAACAGACTCCATCTGGTGTATCTAGGAGAGTATGTCATTTTATTTTTGTTTCATTTCTTTTTTTGTTTGTTTGTACTTTAATTCGTTTTTGTTTTTACTGAGAGAGGAATAAAGTCAACTGTGTATAATCTGAAAGGCTTTGCAGTATGGCGTAAATTATGATAAAAATATATTACATGCAAAAATTTTAAATAAAAATATAAGAAAAAATTTAAGGAATACAGAAGTGTCCCATGAAAGAGATGATCAATTTAAAAACTTGGCTATATTAAAAACCGCGAGACATCTCTGACCAGAAAGTTCTCAAGAGAAGAAATTAAAATGTCTATGTCTAAGCAATATATTTTAAATTGGTCAATATAATTAAATTTCAGGAAATGATAACTGAAACTACTTTGAGATTTCATCTTACTCAGCAAGAATGACTATCATCTCAAAAACCATAAATAACAAATGCTTGTGAGAATAAATGCTGGAGAAGGTGTAGGGAAAGGGGAACCCTCATGTACTTTTAGTGGGATAGGAAACTCTAGAGATCAGTTGAGCCTCTCTGAAAATCAGTGTGGAAAATTTATCACAAGGCCCAAATCCACTACTCCTTGGCATTATTTGAAGAACTTGATATTCTATTTCACAAATACTTCCTTGGCCATGTTCATTACTCTCTGTTCATAATAGATAAGAAAGAAAAACAACTTAAATGTACTTCAACCAATGAACTACTAATGAAAACATGATACATGTATACAATGGATATCTATTCAGGAATGTAGAAAAATGGATTAATGAAATTTTCATGTAAATGTGTTAAAGTAAAAAAATATTATACTGAATGTGGTAACACAGACACAGACACAGATATGAAATGTTCTCTCTTATTTTTGCTTTCTGACTTTGAACCTGTAGATGCAAGTTTGTAACCTCAAGCAACAGTAGAACCAAGAAAGCAAAATGGGATCGATTGGTAAAGCATCTCTCAGTACTAGAACAGCATGCAGGTACTACAAAGGGAGAAATGGAATAAATGTATGGGGGCTTTAACTGATAAAGGGTCACAGAGTGCAATACAGATTGACAGAGTGGAAGGAGGGATACATAAGCATGTTTAAAAAGACAAACATGATCTTATTATTCCATCCTTATCTAAAATCACATATAATATGCATGTATTACCATGTATTATTTTTTAAAAAAATTATGCATTAATAGTGATCATATTACCTCAAATGCCATGGAATATATATATATATATATATATATATATATATATATATATATATATATCCAAATACCATGCATGAGAAACCTCCTTTTAAGTTGTTGGTCAGGGTAATCCATGAGCTTCCAAAACACTATCAGCTAATGTTGCCCTTGATTGTCTCAGAATTTGAAAACTTAACTCTTTTGTTAAAGTCTCAATGCATTTCAGACACAGATGTTTGGGGAATTGAACTGAACCTGACCTGGAACCTCTTTCCTGAAAAGTGGCTTTCAAAAGTGAAAAGCTGCAAAGGGAAAGGATCAATCACTAGACCTATCCAGAGGTTTCAAGGGCTGTCTAATCAGACTTAAAACACACTCAACAAGAGGTGAGCCCTGTCTGGTACTGTAAACATAGACAACCAGTTAAGCACGGAGAGGGCATAGACCCAAGAGGTGAACCTGCTGCTGCCAGTTTAACTAACCAGCATACATTCCAGCTGTTTTCTAAATACCTATCTTTATACACACAGATGAATATAGTTCTCACCCCTCATCAAAGAAACTTCTTTTTGCAACATATGGAGACTATCACAAAGTTCCACAAATAATTCACTGTAAAGTACCCAACTCCAGTTGACACATCTGCAGTGAATATGGGAAAAGGGGCTGGTTAAAGTAACCCAGCCTGACCCTGGAGCCCAGAACCAGGGAAAGAAACACAGCCTGGGTCTGGGAACTGAGCCAGAGAAAGAAAAATTATCCCCAAATCCAGAACCTAAGAAACATGCCCTGACTCTGAAACCATTACCAAAGAAACACTCTTGGTCCCTAGAATCAGAGTCAGTGAAAGAAATATGCCCTAGCCTTAGAATTAGTGTCAAAAAGCTAAGAAAGGCCAGTAAAATAAAAACACAGTTTGGCTCTGAGATCAAGGCTAACTCTGCCCCTAACCCATAAAACTAACCAATCCCTGAGCAGAAAAATCTAACCAATCTTTGGTTGACTCCACCCCCAAGATATTCTATATAGAGCACCCTGCATGTTCAGTTGTGGGCTATTCTCTCAACCCTGTTAGAGGCAGCCACTCTACTGGACTCCTCTTTCTCAAATAAATTCCTTTCTCAAAAGAGTTTTAGGTGTGAAGATCTTAATTCACCCTTTCATGCTGAGCTGTCCTAGAAGCTCCAGGCCTGGCTCTCCTGAGAAGTCAGAATACCTTCCCTTCCAGGGCTGAGCTGTCTCATTCAGATCCAGTTCTCAGAGCTGTCCTAGCAGCTCAAGGTATCTGGGAGACCTTCCCCTCCAGGGCTGATCTGTCCTAAGCAAGTCAAGGTATCTGGGATGCCTCCAGGGCTGAGCTGTCCTAGCAGCTTGAGGTATCCCAGATACCTCACCCTCTAGGGCTGAGCTTTCTCATTGCAGCTCCTGCTGTCAGGGCTGACCTAGCAGCTCAAGGTGTCACCTGACTCTCTAAATAGTAAAGATACCTTTTCCCCAGACCTGCAAAATTCATGTTTTGGTGCCAAAACCTGGGACCAAACCCACAGAGTTGCAAAACTTACTTACATTTTGGTGCCAAAAACCAGGACCAAACCCACAAAGTTTCAAAACTTTTTTACAATGAATCACATCTACCTAAGGCTTGCAAAAAACACAGAGCTTAAGGATATCTGTTGATAGGATTTATCCTACAGCCATTACAGAGCAATACATCTTTGATCTCTCACCAGTATACTTACCCAAATGAACCACCATAATGGCACCAGTTATGCAAATAATGATAGAGGAAATTTTACATTGTCTTATCCCTAGATAAAAAAACAACAACAAAAAACAGGTCAATAAAGGTAGATTCAACTGCCTCAGGAGGGGAAATCCCATATTGGTTGTTCAATCCCAAGTGCTCATCTAAGGACACATTCACATACAAACAGAACTAAATAGACTCTATATGTTATGTAAATGTGTGACCATATAAACATAGCATTGAAAATTAAAGAAAGAATCATGAATATGGGAAAGGGAGGAAGGCAATGGAGGGGAAAAAACGAGGCTGAGGTGCAGTGAAGGCACTATATTTATCAAAAACAATCCCTACTTAAAAAAAATGATTGTATATGACAACTTTTTTTCAGGGCAAAATTTTTATGGTCTCTGTAAATTTTTTGCAAATTTGAAACCATTGTGAATACTTAATTGTATTAGAAAGTATTTTAAAATAAGCCTTATTTTAATGTCTAAGTACTTGTTATTGAGTTTCTGGTTTGGGGTCATAACCTCAGGTTCACAATTCTCTAGATCAATCTCTGAATAAGTTCACAGTTGCTTAATACAGCAACCTTTGACTGATAAATACAATCTGTATTTATTCCTATCTGCAGCTCATTTCAGTACAAACTTTGGGATGTTAATGATTTTTTTGCCTGCACTATAAATTTCACCTCTCAGCATTTGCTTTAAGCTGAACAAGTGGTCAATGCTGGAATTCTCACAGCATCAAGAAAGAGGTTTTGGGATGTCAGCCTACGTTTGGTTTGAAGGAATACCTTTCCCTGCTATAGTGCATAAAAGAGAAATTATTGAAGGAAGCCGTGACAAGTTTGTGATCAGAGATGAAGACACGGTCATAGTGAGTTATCCAAAATCAGGTAAGGGACATCACTGAGAATGATTCTGAACTGTCTGTGGAAGTTTTGGGCTTTAATCATCCTTCATTTAGGTGGTAAATGGAATGCTTTATATATCTCATGTGTTCAATGGTTTGTGGGCTTGGAGAGCTGTGTTTGAGAGCATTTCCACTCAGAGGAAAAAGTCTAACCTAACCAATGTTGTCAGAGGAGCTAGTGCCTGAGCTGATCCTTGGAGCAATGACAGTGTTTCCTAAAGCAGATTCTGGTATTGGTTTTTCTCTGTGTTGAAGAGAGATAATGATGAGAATAAACAGATAAAATAGCATCAAGAAAAAAGGCATGAATGTAAGAATATGTGGAGGAGAGGACAAGGTCAGGTAGAAGAATTACCATGGACCTTCTTCATGTAGAGGAAAGAGTCTCAAAACTCAAGGAAAAAAGAAAGGCATCATGGTCATTTGTGGGAGGAGTGTGGTGGATGGCAGAAGCCGGTTAAGTATTAGGTTGCGCCAAGTGGTGGTGGCGTATGCCTTTAATCCCAGCACTCGGGAGGCAGAAGCTGGCGGATCTCTGTGAGTTCAAGGCCAGCCTGGGCTACCAAGTGAGTTCCAGGAAAGGCACAAAGCTACACAGAGAAACGCTGTCTCGAAAAAACAAACAAACAAAAATTTAGGAATAAAAGACCATGATAAATGAAGACCACATGAGAATAGGAAGAAGCAAAGTGCTAGAGAGGCCCACAGAAATCCACAAAGATACCCCTACAATAGACTACTGGCAGTGGTCGAGAGAGAGCCTGAACTGACCTACTCTGGTGATAGGATGGCCCAACCCCCTAATTGTCATGCTAGAAACCCCATCCAATGACTTAGAGAACCAGATGCAGAGATCCACGACCAGGCCCCAGGTGGGGATCCAGGACTCCAATTGTTGTTGAGACCAAGGTTGGATAAAACACAGGGACAAATAGCCAAACGAATGGAAACACATGAAATATGAACCAATAGCTGAGGAGCCCCCAAATGGATCAGGCCCTCTGGATAAGTGAGACATTTGATTAGCTTGATCTGTTTGGGTGGCATCCAGGCAGTGGGACCGGGTCCTGTGCTTATTGCATGAGTTGGCTGTTTGGAACCTGGGGTTTATACAGGGATACTTGGCTCAGGCTGGGAGGAGGGGACTAGACCTGCCTGGACTGAATCTACAAGGTTGATCTCAGTCCTCAGGGGAGTCTTTGCCCTGGAGGAGATGGGAATGGGGGGTGGGTTGGGGGAAAGGTGCGAGGGGGGAGAACAAGGGAATCCATGGCTGATATGTAAAATTAAATTAAATTATAAAATTAAAAAAAGTATTAGGTTGCCAACATGAAAGGGCAATAACAAGGAAAATCTAAGGACAGTGGAGTGCAGGAAAAGGATTCAGATAATAGCCCAGAGAATAATGCTAGAGAAACACTCATTGACAAATGAGCATATAATCACAAATACATTGTGTATGGTAAATAGACACAGGAAATTTATTTAAGCTAAGGAAAAGCACTACCAATACATACAGTGCAGGATGGATGCATCTTAATGACATTGTATTAAATAAAATGTTTCAATCTCAAGGACAGATACCATGACTGAATTCCTGACAAATATCTGGAATAGTTGAATTCACAGAAACAGAACAGGTTCTTGACTGGAGGGAATGTTCGATAGGCAGGTGGGGTTTGCTGAGATTCTCAGTTTTGTTTGGTGACATATTTTGAATCTCCTGGAAGAATATATTTTGTACTTACACGATGTGGATGTTGCAAATACCACATGCTTTTGTGCTTGGAAACAGCTACATTGTAAATTGTATGGTTGTATATTCTATTTAAGGCTTTTCAGAAGTGTTCTTGAAATGATTGACAATAACTTTTCCTTCTTTTTCAGGAACTAACTGGCTGACTGAGACTGTCTGCTTGATTCAGACCAAGGGAAATCCCAAATGGATCCAATCTGTGCCTATCTGGGAACGCTCGCCCTGGATAGAGTTTCAAAAGGGACATCTAACATTAATCAATAAGGAAGGGCCACGCCTCATGACCTCCCACCTCCCTTTCTATCTTTTCCCCAAGTCTTTCTTCAGATCCAAGGCCAAGGTCAGTGTCCAGTGGTTGAGAAATCTTTGGCCAAATGCTCATTGAACTTATTCTTCTGCATTGGGCCATGGACCTCTGCCTGAAATTCATTCTGTGTAGATTTAGAGAGGGAAGTTGGGATTCTCACACACTAGGTGATGCTAATCTGTCCCCTCCTCAGACTATATCAGAGTACCATGATATCAACCACCTCTCAGTGATGCTGGGCAGATATAATGTGAAAAAGTGTATTATCACATTAGGGCATTCAGGGACTATACATACATGTCAAGTAGAGTTCAAACTCTAGCCGGGCGGTGGTGGCGCACGCCTTTAATCCCAGCACTCGGGAGGCAGAGCCAGGCGGATCTCTGTGAGTTCGAGGCCAGCCTGGGCTACCAAGTGAGTTCCAGGAAAAGGCACAAACCTACACAGAGAAACCCTGTCTCAAAAAACAAAAAACAAAACAAAACAAACTCTAGTGTACAGTGGATATTACTGTTTTGTTGTCATCAAAGTCATTTAGCTAAAATTGATTCTACATACAGCCCATACCTAATGGGTGAATCACCCAAGCAGAGTTGCTCATAGGGGAAGCAGCCTGAATAGGCACTAAGGCTGTTCAACAATCATGGTTTATCTGTATCCATTGTGTCTTGCTGTGTCTAGCTGTCCATTAAAATCAGTAGCCACAAAAAACACTGACATCACTGATAGGGGATCTGCTAAAGGAATCAGAAATATCCAGGTTCTGACACATCATTGCTCAGTGTTAATAAGAAAGTTTTGTGGAAGTCCCCACACCTTAGAAACTATAAGTATTTATGCTTAAACACAAAGACAAATGTAGAAAATAATCTCTCTTGAAACTATCACAATGAAGTTGTGAGCGTAAAGCTATATATGTGTGTCTTATCAGGATTTGGAAAAGTTTTGTCTGGAGAAAGTAAGTCCTAAAAGATGAATTATGTAATAATGTCACAATGAGCATTGGGACAAAATATTAATTTCATTAATTAATTAATACTATATTTTTTGAAATTTTTTCTTCTGTTTTTGAGATTGTACTATAATTAAATATATTATCCCCCCTTCCTCTTCCTCTTCCTCTCTCCAGGCTTACCATCATAACTCTCTTTTCTCTCTTTCAAATTTGTGCTTTTTTCATGATTTTTTGTTACATCTGTATATGTATCTACATATTCCTAAGTACCTTGGTACAATCTGCTCAGTATGTACAATGTCACTTGTATGTATGTTTTCAAGGCTAAGAAACTGGTATGGCATAACCAATTGCTATGCTTTTCCCTGGGGAAGTCTATTTCTTTCTGTCTCAGCATTTTTTAGTGCTCATGGGTCTTTGTGTTCACCATTTTGCAATGAAATGTTAGCATTAAACTCTGCATCATGATTCTTTTGAGAGTTTTCTTTTATAGTTACACTTACAGAAATCAATTAGTTTGTCATTTTTCAGATATATTTAACATAGTATGCATTATTCCATGTGTATAAGACATTCTTTCACAATGGATGGATAATCTTTTACACTGTAAGATAATTGATCTTTACAAGTATTGAATCAATCTTGTCTTTTTCTAGTTTCTGTTGGTTTTTTTTACAGTATTAGTGAACACAGTCATTTTGCTGTTACATTTTTGTAAATCAAAATTATAAAAGAAGATTCTGATAAATATAGCTATTTTGCACTTCTGTTCATATTTTGTTCAAATAAAAATGATAAAAATGTTTAGAAACCTCACTGATATTTGATTGACTTTTCATATAAACTATGCCAGATAAAATCGGTTTATGACTATATTGACCTTCATTTACATGTTTTTCCATTTAAGGTGATCTATATCATCAGAAATCCCAGAGATGTTCTTGTGTCTGCTTATTTTTTCTATCGTAACACAAAACTTATCGATAATCCAGAGTCACTAGGAACTTACTTTGAATGGTTCCTCAAAGGAAATGGTGAGTGTCCTGTTAAATATAGGGGTTGAGGGAGGCTCAGTTACATGTATGAAGACAAGGTGTGATATAGCTTAGGCTGGCCTTGAATTCTCAATAGAGATAGGGATTACCTTGAAGATCTGCTTCTCCTCCCTCTACCTCATGAGTTCTAGAACTACAAGCACTCACTTCTATATTCTGTTTATTTAATTCTGGGCTTCAACCCTCAAGTCATTTATGTTATCTAACTTGGTTACAACTCTAGCCTTTAGTATATTCTGTAATTTTCTCTTAGCTCCGTCTTATTCCTCTACACTCTACCAACCTGTTGATCCAAGGATCATTACCATTACAAACCTAATTGTGAAGTCTTCCTGTTCTCATAAGCCACTGCCTAATGGCACAGCTACAGCTTGACCTATGACTAACCATCCTGGCAATATTTGGAGTAGCTAGTCTTTGTAGTACTAATGAAGATGTTTTATCTTGTGGTTAACAGAACAACAGTGATAGCAACAACACTAGGACCTATTCCCTCCCCATCATTGATACTTGACCATGCTTACTGTATCAGATGTGAAGTCTTCTTAATCAGAAAATGATTGGTTACTCTGATACCACAATTGCAGTCATTGCACCAGTGGGTGAATGTTGTATGGATGTTTGAAATATAGATATCAGTGTCCATAGCTAAGTGTAATATTATTGACAAGAATCTCCCACTAGAATCGTACATAAACCTTCTGTTACAATGAAGGCTATTCAGCAAAAAGGCATATTTCAGCTCATTACCAGTTTTCTTTCCTTATGTTGTGTGACAAGACTGGTTTTAGGAATAGGGTCTTAGCTGGGCAGTGGTGGTACACATCTTTAGTCCCAGCACTCGGGAAGCAGAGACAGGTGGATCTCTGTGAGTTCAAGGCCAGCCCGGTCTACAGAGCAAGATCCAGGACAGACACCAAAATTAGACAGAGAAACCCTGTCTTGAAAGCCAAAATAAATAAATAAATAAATAAATAAATAAATAAATAAATAAATAAATAAATAGGGTCTTACCAACCAGTTTTTGTGGGCAACTGACAATAATGACAATTGCCTACATTATTTGGATCCTCAGGCCCATTTTAAGCAACAACTCCTAGGGAGGTATCCCAATAATAGCAATGCAGTTTTCATTTTATAACCAATAATTTCTTGGAGCAATAGTATCTGTTCATGAAAGCTGCCTTGATTTAAACTCTGTAATAAATTTTTAAATGAGCTTACAAACTAATGAGTTTCCATATGGCATTTTCATATATTCTTGGTTTTTGTTAATTCTATCCCTAATTTACCCACCCCATCTTTGCATCCACATGATAAGTCTCATATTCCCTCATTCATATTGATACCATATGTGTCCTGGTACTTCTCTTCCTTAAGGTCTCTTTTTTCTTGCTACTCTTCTAATGGTTCTTTTCTGCCTTCCTCTCCTTTATTTACACATCAAGGTAAACATGCTAAGAATTTGTCTAGGATCCAAGTATGAGAGAAAAGATGCAGTGTTTGTCTATCTGTGCTTGTGTTACCTCATTAAGTATATTTTCCAGTTGCAACTATTTTACTGAGAATTTCCTAATTTCATCTTTAGATCTCAATGAAATTTCATTGTGTGTACATATCATAATCTCATCTATTTTCAATTGATGAGCATCTAGGCTAAACCTGTTCTGTAGCTATTGTGAATAGAGCTGCAATAAACATAACTGTTCAAGTACCTATGCAGTTGTATATATCTATGTCTATAGTAGTACATACCTACCTAGTTTGAGTATATACCTAAGATTTGATAGCTGGGTGATATGGAATTTCTGTTTTCATCTTTGTTAATGATTCCCACAGTGATTTAAATAATGGCTATGCAGTTTTCAGTCCCAACCGTGTTTTTCTTTCCCTGCAATTTTTCTGAAAATTAAAAAAAATAAAAACTAAATTTTCTTATAAAGCAACTTGCACATAAATAAAAACCAGATTCACCAAAATTATTGAAACTCAAAGTCTATACAATTTACTGAATTTATATACAGTTAGAATTGGTATCCAAAAGAGAAGCTGGGAAACATCATGTTAAATGTTATAATTTCAGTATTGCTTATATTTCACCCAATTTTGGACCACAAAACCCCCAAATCCATGAGAAATTTAGAACAAGAATAACATTTGACTATATACTCTTTCAACAGTCCTGTCCATTACTTGCATCTACTCCTTTCTCATCCCTTTGTATTTAAATTATCTTCTCTTTTCAAACATTTTCAACATACACTTGAAACATTTATTTGTTTTTTTTTTCCTTTTTTTGTCTTTTTTGTTGTTTCTGAGATGCATTTTCTCTATGTTACAGCTCTGGCATAATTTTTTTAAATAATGGTGGCCATTCTGACATAGATAAGATAGACTCCTAAGTTGTTTTTAGTTTTTATTTGTATTTCCTTGATAGCTAATCAAGGAATTTTTGATTTTGATTTTGATCCATTTCTTTCTTTATATTGAATATTTTATTATCTTTAATTCTTTTTAGATACTAGATACACATTGTCTGGAAGCATATAACTTGCAAAGCTTTCTTCCATTTTATTAGCTGAATCTTCACATGATTAATTATTTCTTTTAGTGGATAGAAATCTTTTGATTTCAAGGGATCCCACTTGTTGAGTACTTGCCTTATTTTCTGAGTGAGATGAGTAGCATTTAGAAAGTCTTTACCTGTGGTTACCTCTCAAAGTGCACTTCCTGTATTTTCCTCAACTGTGTCATAGTTTTGTATCTTCTGTTGAGGGTCTTGATACATTTACAACTGGTGTGCATGTGTGTTTGTGTGTGTGTGTGTGTGTGTGTGTGTGTGTGTGTGTCTGTGTGTGTGTGTGATGAAGGATTAAGATTGAAATTCATTCTTCTACACATAGCAATCTAGTTTCTAAAATGCCATGTACTAAAGATACCAAGATCTTGCTTCCAATGCATGTTTTTGATATTTTGTCAAAAATACAGTGCCTGCAGTTGTGTGAACTTATGTCTTGGTTTTCATTTCAATTAATCCACATGTTTGTTTTGTGTCATTGCTTTGCTGTTTTCATTTCTCTATCTCTGTAGCATAACTTGAAATAAGGTCCTATCTTTTTCCAAAGTTGCTTTGATTATGTGCAATTGTTTGTGCTTTTGTATGAATTTATTATTGAATTTGTTCTTAAGAAATTACAAAGATGTATAAATTATGTTCTGCTTATTGAAACCCTTTGCCCTCTTTGATCTCCCTCTCACCTTTAGTAACCCCCATTCCCTACAGTTCTCCTTTATAACTTTCACATCTCTTTATTGGTGACCCATTCAATTTAACCATGATTATTATCTTCTGTGGGAATGTGGGTTTTGACTACCAATGGAAACCTAGTTAGCACCTCATTGGGGACACAACTGAAGACAGTGACTTCCTACCACCCAGAATCATTCAGTATTCATAATTTCATTATGGAGTTGTATTGTCCAGAGAGTATCCGCATCAGTCCATGATACCTCATTTTTGGGCTAGTCTAATGCAGGATCTTTGCAGCTGCTTCAGTTGCTTTAAGATCATGAGTACACTTGTTCTGTCATGCCCAATTGTCAGCACTTTCCATCCCTTCTCTTTCTTTTATTCAGCTTCTAAATTATTTACACTCCCTCTTCTGCAATGATCCCTGAGGATTACACAGACAGCTCTGTAGTGTTGAATTTAAGGATGAGCATCCAACTATCCTGTAATAATTTGAAGATTATTAATTTTTATTTCTATGAATAACACTAAAATCTTGATTGGTATTGTATTGAGTCTGTTCATTGCTTTTGGTAGGATAGGCATTTTCATAACATGAATTTCTCTAGTCTGTGACCATGGGAACATTTTCCATCTCCTAACATCTGCATAAAATTCTGTCTTCAATGTGTTGAGGTTTTCAGTAATGAGGGCTTTGCCTCCTGGGTGTATTCATTACTTTTCTATTGCTGTGATAAAACACCATGAACAAGGCAACATATTGAAGGAATGCTTTGTTTGGAACTTATGATTCCAGAGTGATAAGAGTCAATCATTACTATTATAAGAAGCATGGCACCAGGGAGACAGGCACAGCATGGGGGTAACACCTGAGATCTCATACCTCAACCCACAAACAGGAGGCAGAAGGAGAGCACTTGAAACAGTGCTAGCCCTTGAAACCTTAAATCCCACCCCAGTGACATATTTCCTCCAACAAGTTCATACTTGCTGATCTTCCCATAAGATACACCAGCTGCGAACCAAGTATTCAAACCTGAACATTATATGGGACATTTTCAGAAGCCAGCACACTTGTTTAGATTTATTCTGAGATGTTTTCTTCAGACATTTGTTAAGAGACTGATATCTCTGATTTGTCTCTCAATTTGTTCATCATTGGTATAGAGAAAAACTATTTATGTTTGTTTGATAATTTTGTACCCTGTCACTTTGTTAAAAGTCTTTATCAGATCTAAATGTTTTCTGCTAAACACTTTCAGTCTTGCACTGATAGAATTGTATCACTCAAGAATAGGTACTTTGACCTGATTTTTTCTAATGTGTACAGCTTTTATTTGTTCATTTATCTTTTTTTCTATTTTAGAATTTGGTACTATATTTAAAATGAGTGGAGGAAGTCACTTCATTTTCTTCTTGCTTGTACTGTAAATATATTGGATTTCCCCCTACCTAGTGGAATATAAGCTACAGTTTTCCTACATATGGCCAATACAATGTTCCTTCTATTCTAAGTTCTTTGGCATTTTATATATATGAGGGAATGATAAATTTTATCAAAAATTCTTTTCTTTATCCACACAGATTACAATGGGTTTTCTGTTCTTGAGCTCATTTATAATATTTAATTTATATGGATTGATGTTTGTGTACTGAACCATCCCATCACAGAGTCTCTGGAGTAAAGTCAACTTGATCATGGTGAATGGTTGTTTTGTTTTGATATAGTGTGCGTGTGTGTGTGTGTGTGTGTGTGTGTGTGTGTGTCTGTGTGTACTTGTGCATGTGCATGTACATATATATGTATATTGTGTGGGTCCATGTATACCCAAATGTGCAGGTGGAAACCAGAGAAAAACTTACAAGAATGTGCTCTTTCTTTTGACCATGTGGATTTAGGTATTCAGGTTTGCCAATAAACAACTTTACCTGTTCAGCCATTTTACTATCTTTTGATAAGTTCCTGAATATGTTAACAAAGTATTTTATTGAGAAACTTTGCATCTATGTTAATCATAGATCTTGATAGATAGGATATTTTTGTGGTTGAATATTTGTCTGCTCTTCATATCAAGATGATACTTCAAAAAATACTTTGGTAATGAGCCTTATTTTCCTTCTTTTATGTAACAGTCCAATAATCTTTGCGTTCTCTGAAGGTCTAGAAAAATTCATCTGATCTGAACATTTCCCTTTCTTTAGAGATTTTTATTTACTTTTGCAAACTCGTTGTTGTTATAGGCCTCAGAGTATTTTTATAACATAACTTTTATTGATTCTTTGGGAATTTCTCATGACACATATCAGTCACACTTATTGCCCTGTCCTTTCATATCTACCCTCCACCCTTGTATCCTGCCACCCAAAAGAAAATAAAAAATGAAAACAAAAATAAAGGCAAAAACAAAAAACAAATATCTCACTGACCCCTCTGGGGAATGACAAGCTCTGCTATCAATCAGCAATTTTCTCTTACCAGTCGCAGCTCTCACGTCTCCAATTCTGGCATACTTGTACCTGTTCACTCTTCTGTATTCCCCATCTATCCACCACATATTTGTTCATTATACTTGCACTGGGAGCTGTTGTGTGTCACACCACATACCCTTTTACCCAAAAAGCTTTAATTTCAAATGTTCATTGCAATAAATGGCTGGTCTGGTCCAGGGCCTCTGGCTTCTGCAATGCCATTAATACTGGACCCTCATCCAGACTCCTCTCAGATATCCTACTATTGCTCAAAATCAAGGAAATCCTGTGGCTATGGTTTCACAGGACCAGCTCTTTCCATCATCTCCAGCAGCTTGTAGATAGAGTAGATGTTGGAGAGAGCCAACTAAAGACTGAGGATATGAGCTTCTGTGGTAGCTGAGTTGTTGAGCCTCAGTCTTTGCTGTGCCTTCTCTTGGCTTCAGAAGTGGCAGATGAGAGGCAGGGTCAGGACTGACTAATTTACAGGTTTATTTTGTGTTATGTGTAGAAGGGTTTTATTACACGCATGTGTGTTTTTGGATATGTCTTGTGCCCACAGAGGCAGGAATATAGCATTGTGAGCTATCATGTAGCTCAGTTTTCCAGGCCCTCCTGCATTTTAAAATCTCAGTTGAAAAATCTGTTATTCTGACAGACCTTCCTTTACATTTGACTTAGTGTTTCTCCCTTGCCAGTTTCAATGTACTTTCTTTAATTATAATTTTATGAGGGAAATATATTTTCTAGTCTTGTATATATGGTATTCTAAATTACTCCTTTATCTTACCTGGCATCTGTTCTAATAAAATGCAACCTAGAGAAAAAAGGGCTAATTTTGTTTACAACTCCAAGTTACAGTTTATTTTGATGAGAAGCCTAGGCAGGTAATTAAGGCAGTGTGTTCACAGACAAGAGTAGAGAGACAATAAATATGTTTGCTCTTGCTTTCTTGTCCTCAGTTAATATTCTCTTACCTTATGCTTTCCTGACCTTACCTTATGCTTTCCTGAACCCACCTGAGTAGAGAATGAGACAATAATCCTTCACCTTTTACATCATCAATTAACAATCAGGACAATCTTTCATTGATATAAACACAGGCTTATGTGATCTAGGTAATTCCTCATTAAAAATCTGTTCCAAGGTAGTTATAGGTTGTGGCAAGTTATCAGTAGATAATTTTAATGTAACACCTCTTAGATTTTTTCCCATAGAGTTATAGATATCTTGGAATTCCCACTCATATCTTCTTCCTATATTATCTTTGTTCTTATTGGATTGTCCCACATCTTTCACCTTGCCTTCACACCATGATATATTTTTCTTTTAAAATTTTCTTATTTATTGTGATCTAGTGTACATGTGTGCATAAGTGTCTGTGTGGGTACACACATCTCACAGAACATTTGGAAGAACCTGAGAAAAACCTTGTGGAGTCAGTTGTCCATTTCTAATTTATGCGGTTTACAGAGACTGAGGTCTGGTCATCAGGTTTACATGATAAGCATTTTACCCATTGTCATGTCATTACCACACCATTCCTTTTTGTATCACTGTTTAATTCATTTACAATGTATTTGTTGTGGAGATCATTTTGTGCTACTTTAAACTTTTCATTTTACAGTATAACTTATTCTTTAAAATTATATTATCATAGGAGTTTGACAGATGGCTCTGGCCAAAAGAACTTAATGCTTTTTAGAAGAAGGTGCTTTGTTGCCCAGAGCCCTCACAAAGTGGCATACTACTTCCTGTAACTCTAGCTTCAGAGGAAACCAACACTCTTACCTCTGTAGACACACACACACAGAGACTTGTACTCACATAAGAACATATAAACGTACAAAAATAAAAATACAATAAACCATTGAAAATTTATTTCTTTATCCACAAGTTTCTAGAGATTTGTATATTCTCCAAATATACGTGTTTAAAATCCCCAGTCTCTTTCTACTTTTCCTGCTCTTTCTCTTCCCCCTTACATCTCTTTCTCTACCAGTTGACTTATGTACTAAACTCTGGTCATTAATGTAATTATTAATGTGGTCATATAGCCTTGATACATACCTTCTTTTGATTTCACTCAACAGGTTGCTTTATTGATGGTAATCTTCCTTTCTGTCATATTATGAGATGCCATGCTTTACATATTTGTAACTGGAGCTTTCAGACTTCCTCAGGAAGTTGTCCAGGTGGCAAGAATGTACTTGACTGGTTATTGAATATTACTCACCACTAACACTAAATTTTGTGGTTGTTTGTTGTTGGATACAGCCAGCCACTAGATCTCATAATTTGATACCTATCAATTAAAGTGTAACAAATAATAAATTTACAGGCTGAATAGGATGATGTAAGCCTCAATCAAAATATTAATTGGGTGGAGATGAATAGATAAAAAATTCAAGGCCATCCTTGTTTACATACCAAGATTTAGGACAGCCTGGTGATGGGGAAATGTCTTTCTGTATGCTATGAATATGTGTTGCTCTGATTTTTTGAGAAATAAAGCTATTTGGCCTATGGCAAGGCAGCTTAAAAGCAGGTGGGAAATTCAAAGAGAGAGACAAGAAGAGATGCCAGTGAGCCATCCAAGGAGCAACATGTATTGGGACTCAGGTAAAGCCACAGAACATGTAAAGATACATAGATTAATATTTATTGGCTAATTTAAGATATAAAAGCTACAATGAAAAAAGCTTGCAGTTATAATTAATATAAGCCTCTGTGTGTTTAAATTGGGTCTGGGTGGCTGTGGGCCAGGCAGGACACAGGAAAGCTCAAGCTACATTTAGTGCCCAACATGGGGCAAGAGTTTCCACCCAAAACTTGAGAAAGCTTTTAAAAAAAGGATTCTAAAAGGGAGCTAAAAACAGCTTCCTAGTGTGTCTGTAAGGCCAGCTGCAGCCTGAGGGCTTGAGTATGGCAGGTTGGTGGCATGTTGCCTTGACCAGTAGCATGGCAGATTCCCTCCAGAGTATACAGAAGCATCCCCATGCTGCATTGTGTATTTAGCTTTTGATGGTATGGACAAAAGAAAAAAGAAACAGGCTTTGGGCTACACATTTCTGGAGGGTAGCACAGACCCACGGCCTTCTGGAGTCAGTGGACATCATGGCTCCTAGAGACAAAGGTGAATTATCTCCACCATGTTGAAAAGCTGAGGTGGGCAGAGTCAGCACCCAATACTGTCACTTCAGTACTAGCCACTGCAGTTTAAAGCAATAGACTCACAATGAGACAGATTCAAATGGGATAAACCCTAAAGAGTTTGTAGTGTATGTAAAAATATATATAGGCTTAGAAGAGAGAGGAAAAGGAATATAGAGAGTTATACAAAATAGGTTTTAAAGAATAAAGTTTTTAAAGAGACAGTAAAAGTAATATAAAAATGAGCCACATAAAGATGGAAATCATACACAGAGTCTGGATTATATTGTCATTGAAATTTTTAACTGTAGAAAGACATTTGATTATAAGGGCTTCTATGTTGCTTTGGAAAGGAGGCTCTGCTTTTGTTTACACAGAAAGAAAGAGGCTATAGATTTGTTCCATATTAAGAAAGTTCAGATTTGATCAAGCCAGACATCCTGAACCTTAACAGATGGTACCTATCAAGAAAGGTTATAAGCAGGCTTCCCAGGACTTGAACATTATCTCAAATTTTCTCAGGATTCCCCTAAGATTACCAGCACCCTCAACCAGCAAGGGTAGTATGAGAAGCTACTCCTAAATTCCCAAAATATTGTTTATAAATGTTTATTTTTGTTTAAAGCAGGTGGATTATAAATACAATTTCTTTCTAAAGAGGAAAAGAGAATGTTATAGATATGACAGGATGAAAGGGTAGATTATTATTTAAAAGTGTTTTACATTGCTATGGATTTTAGTTTATTGATAAAATTTAAAGTTATTTTTTGTGCTGTATGTATATTTATACTCTTTTTGGAAGTATTTTGTTTGTGCAACTCATTTAAAGTTGTAATGCATCATTAAGAAATACATATTCATAGTTAATCATCTAAGATAATCAAACTTGTAGTCATGTTAGTTAAGTTGTCAAGATATACATAGATATATTTCAGTTATGTACGTAATCTTCAAACAGTTCAAAGAACTAAAGAATATAGCATTTAAAATATTTTAAGAACTTTGACTTTCTGGACATTGAGACATGTCTGCTCTTGGCAGCACCAATCTACTTCAGAGAAGATAATGGGCCTTGAAGAAACTTATTATGAAGTTTGCTTTCTTGGTTGCAAAAGTTAGCCAATGGACAAAAAATTGCCCTTGTCTTGATTGCTTGACAATATGTTGTATAAAGTGGACATGCAGGACCTATAAAAGGTGACCACTTCTTAATTTTGGCATTACATATGTGTGACACAACATTGCACTTGGCTTCTAGCTTTTCTTTTTATGCATGTATGCATTAGTGTTTATGATGAAGTACATGCAAATGTGAAAATGTAGGTGTTCTTATGCTAAAGACAGATGATAATATCAGGTGTTGAACCTTGATTTCTACCTTGTTTGAGACAATCTTCTTGTACATCCCTGTGTATGGCACATTGGCAGGTCCTAAGCTTGTAGGTAATCTCCTGTCACCACCTCTCATGTCATAGTAGGGGTACTAGGTTAAAAAAAACAGGCTGCATCACCATGTTTGAATGGATTTTGAGGATTGAAACTCAGGTCTTGTGACATACAAGGCAATTGATTTCCATTGAGCTATCACATGTGCCCAACTTTCAATCTCTTTAAGTAACTTAATTCTCTCATATATTATGCAATTCACTTTATCTCTACACATTCTCTGTAGATCATTTATCACCACCAGGTTTCAATCAATCTTAGATTCATTGAATTTATGTATCCTACTTCTCTGGCACTAACTTAAGTCTTACCTTCTCTCCTGACTTGACTCAGTTGGTTCATGAGATAATGGGGAACAATACAAGCCTGCAATGGAGGGTGAGGCATGAAGAGACAGCACAACTAGACCAGGAACAGTTAGGACACTCTGACTAGTGAAAACACATCAAAATAGTACTAGGAATGTAAATGAAGCATTGTGTTGAATGTGGAAGGCTATGCCTTCAACATCTCTAGCTGTCTATGTTTTGATGTCTTTGATCTTAAGGACTCATTATCCACAAGTTGTGGAACCTTAGAGGTGGTTGTTAGTGGGAAGAGATCTCCCTCAGAAGGAGTTAATAGAGTTCTTCAGACATGATGGTAATAAAAAGTCCCAACCTGGAAATGCTCAGAATCCTCTGGCTTCCTACTCTGTGGTGATCTCATTTTACCAACTCATGCCTTTGTCACTGCTACTTGCCAATAGGATATCTCCTCATGGCATCAGTAATAAATCTGTGAGGTGATGAGTTCACTAATGAACTGGATTTTATCTGCTTACTAACTTTGTGTGTGTGGTAAATGGTATCATTGAAATGATCACCAGCCTTCAGGAGCATAAGGATTGAAGGGGAAGCCATGGAATCAGCAAACTAATCACTTAACTTGACTTTTCTGTCTGAGGGTGTAAAACTTAATTTGCTGGGGCCAGAGAGAGGACAAAATTTAACTCTCTGGGGCCAAAAAAAAGGAGGAAACATGCACAAACATTTGTATTTCTCCATCATTTTCTCTCTGTTCTTCCTCTATGTTTCTCTTACAGCTTGTACATCTGAACAAAATCTCTCAGGCAATATAAAACTTACAATGTGGTTACATTCTATTTGTCAAGTGCATGATTACAATGAATACAGTTAGAAAATATGATTTCCAGTTTCCCTCAAATGATTAAACATTCTACATATTATGGATGTAAAACAAATTATCCCAAGAACCCACATACATTCATATCCAAGCAACTTGGTATAGATTAAAAGAATATAAGCCAGTAAGATATATTTCTTAATGATTGTTTTACTGCCAGGCTGAATTTTGTGGTTACAAAGGAAGGATCAATGATTTTATTACTTATCTCAAATGGTAATCTTATAAACAATCTTAAAAGAATCACAAACCTAAATTATTATGTATGAAAAAAATCAGTCTTCTGTCTTTTAAGTACTCAGATTGTGTATTCATTCATCAATAGCTTTTTTGTATCAGGAAGCAGAGGGCATAAATGGGCATTTATTAATCACTGTCTTTGAATTAATTATCAGGATTTAAGGAATTAAGGAATTAATCATCATCTTGGATTGCCAAATATCCTAACAAGAAAGACTCATCTGCAAATAATAACTAGGCTGCTTTGTTCTTGTTTCTTGACTTCAATGAGTCCCTCACTCAACTATGTGCCTTTCTAAACTTTAGATGGTTTCCCCAGGTTTTTCATCTCAAAGTTATTAACAAAATTATCTTATCCTATCTGTAAGTCACATTGAAAGCTTTGTTTTAGCTATGATGCACACTGAAGCCCATCTCACATCTCTCAACATTAAGATTGAAAGAACTTGAGCTAGCTTAACTTCTGGGACACAATTGTGTTGTTGTTCATTTTTTACTCTTTTCGGTGGTCTACCATCCAGCTCCCAAATGTATCACAAAAGGAGGCTTATTCTTACTTGTAAATACCTGGGCTTAGTTTGACTTGTTTCTTGCAAGGTTTCCTTAACTTAAATTATCTCATCTAACTTTTGCCTATGGGATTTTTCCATTCTCTTACATCTGTAAATCTTACTCTTACTCTTACTCCTACTGGCACTGGCTGTGTATCTGGTTGGCTGACTCTGATGTCTTCCTTCTTCTCTCTCATTCATTGATCTTTTTTACTCCCAGAATTCTTCTACATATTCTCTGCCTGCCATCCCCTCCTATCCTTTCTCAAGCCTCACTATTGGCTTCAGATCTTTATTAGACCATCAGGTGTTTAGACAGGTACCATAACACAACTTTACAGAGTTAAATAAATGCAACATATAAAGTAACATACTTTAAAATAATATTCTACAGCACAATTGTTTTTCTTAATCATTAACCTAAACCACAATCCATATGGATCCACAAAAGAAACTAGGTATGTGACATTTCCTTGTTCTTGTTTTCTATCCTCTGCAGTCCATGCTATATCATGGGCAGGGGAAAAACCATATCTTGCTTTTGACTTTATTAGTTTCTCCACTAAACTAAACTCTATCATAATCAATTACTATATTTATTAAAGAACCCAAATCACCAAAATCCCATTTAAATTATCACTATTATTTTGTATAAAACCATTGCTTTAAACAGAATAGCTTAGGAGGAAATCATTTTTATAATAATCCACAAATAAAAATGCCCAGTAGAATGAGATCTTTCCCAGAGATAGTCATAATAAATTAAGAGAAGTGGAGATCTTCCCACATGCATTCACACCATGCCAGATACCATAGGAAAATAGCAGTGGCAAAAATGTAAAGGTGCAACATTAGCAAAAGACATTCTAAAGCCAAAGCCTTTGGGGCCTTACCTATCTGAGATTCACTAATTAGAACTTTCCTTCCCGGTGGATCAACCTACTGATCTTCAGTTTCCACCTACTGCTCCTCTGTCATGGCTACATAAAATATCATATTAAATGCTGTAAATACTCGTTTTGTTTTTCTTAGCAAAGTTGTCTACCATTTTCGGAAAGTGAATAATAATAGACAGACCTCAATTTTATTATTTGTAATCAATAATTTCCTTCCCCTTTCACACAGTGCTATATGGATCATGGTTTGAGCACACCCGTGACTGGCTGTCTATGAGAGGAAATGACAACTTCCTGTTACTGAACTATGAAGACTTGAAAAAGGTAACTGTCATTCTTACAGCAATCACAAAATCCTTTAGCAATTCACCCCATGCAGCAGCCTACATTGTTCAATATCCCTATTCCACCTACTCTATCAATGGTAGGGTCATGAAGAGTCACTAAATGTGAGATTATACCCTATTTCCTTCATTAAGGTGTGTCTGTCATTTACTCTCCAGCCTCCTAGTCACCCTACTTGACCCTGAAGGAGGTTGGGGTAGCTCAAATTTGTTCTAGTGGTGTTTCAATTCTGTCTATGCAACAATTTTGATACAGCTAATAACCTAGTGGTAGTGGGGAAGGGTAAACAGTGTCACACCACTGGTGTGCCAAAATGTATGCCATCTCCCTTTGATAAAAAGAAGAGGGACAAAGGCATTCAACCTTTCAGGGAATAAGGTGTCCTGTGCTCCGAAGTACTGAGGATTTCTGCATGGTGAGCTAGATGACACTGGAAATTTCAATAGTCTTAGAAGAGAATATCTAAAATGTTTCAACACTAAGTAATGAAATATATCTAAATACTCTGATAGGCCATACTCTTATGTTATTTTGCAGGTTTCATTTCATTGAAATGTCCCACTGCAATTCATAAATATGTTTAAGTAATATGTGTGTGTCACAAATATCTCTTACTTTAAAAATAAACAAAACCGTGTCTTGGCAGGTTTTCACATGATTGTAAACCTTGCACTGAGAGATGGAGACTGACTCAGAACTACAGGCGATCTTTGGTTGTCTGGTGTGTTTGAGGCCAGCCTTGGGTACAAGAGAACTTGTTTCAAAAGACTACTAAGGAAAATAATTTTGAAGTTCATTCGCCTATTTTATTTTCATGTAATTAAAAAAATCTTCCCTCCAATGATGGGCTCATAATAATGAAACCAAGCATATAAGCAAAAAAGTATTCTCATTTGATCAGCAACTCAAAAATTTAAGTAGTTTGAAAGTTACATGTGAAATGTAACCATCATTGACACATTTATATATCAATGATAAAGATATCAATTTTACTTTTTACTGAGCAAAACAAAATTGTGCTGAGCAAACAGTCTGTCAGAAAAAATACTTGTCCACCTTCAGAATTCTTCAAATATTTAGTTAAGGAGAAGCAATTTTACAGTCACTGCTAACCTTATAGAAGTAGATTCTAGTGATGACAAAGGCTGCTGATAGTTCTATCTTCTTTTTTGTTGCTTTGATTTCTCATATTATATTTTTTATTGTTTAAAACAATTATATATATAATGTTTTAAACAATTATATATATATATATATATATGGTTTTTGGAGACAGAGATTCTCTGTGTAGATTTTGGAGCCTGTCCTTGAACTCAATTTGTAGCCCAGCCTTGCCTTGAACACGCAGAAATCTGCCTGCCTCTGCCTAATGAGTGCTGGGATTAAAGGCAAGCACAACCACACATAACAATTTAAATATATTTTGTTCATATTCTTTCCCTCACACAATTCCTTCCAAATTGTCTCCCCTTCCTTACACACTGAACTTTAAATTCCTTGTAAAAAAAAAATCCCCAAATGAAAACAATAGCAAAAGAGAAAAACACTTTGAGACTGGACTAGGCCCTATGCATAGGCAAGACTGTTGAGTAGTTTGCTCTGCTTAATGGGCCCCCTGACAGTGGGATCAGGAACCATCCCTGGTGCATAGCAGGCTTTTGAGAGTCCACACATCCTAGGGTGGGACAACTTACACAACCTTGGTGCAGGAGTAGGGAATTGGACCTGCCTCAACTGAGTGTATCAGGCTCTGCTCACTCCCCATCGTAGGTCTCACATTGGAGGAGATGGGAATGGGGGTGTGGGCTGAGGGGGAAGCCTATGGGGATCAGAGGAAGGTGGAGAAGGGGATGGTGGTCAGTATGTAAAATGAATAGAAAATTTCTCATACTAATAAAAAAGGAACAAAAGAAAAACACCAAAGTGTAACCAAGTGTGAGCGCCCCCCACCCAAAACTATGGAGTCTATTATATGTCAGTCATTTACTCCTGCACATGAAGACTGCCCTGGAGTGGTTGATATATACAGGGTCACTGCACTGGAGAGGCCTGATTTTCCCTCTCCCGGCAGGTATAAATGACAGTTCAGTTGTTAACCTTTACCCTAGTGGCTAGATTTTCATTCATTCATTCATTATTTTTTAAATGTTTAACAAAATAAAACACAATATGATGAAACAATACTATCATCTTAGAGTTGGACAAGACAAATCAACAGAACAAAAGCATCACAAGAAATAGCACAAAAATCAGAGATCCCTGTGATTGAACACTTGAGAAGCCCATAAAATCATGAAAGTAGAAACTCTAATTTATAAGTAGAGAACTGGCGCAGACATGGAGCACAGTGCAGCATGCTTCAGAATGTGGCTTCATATGTGTTTTTCTCATGCTGATGTGGAGGGCCTTGTTTTCTTCATGTCTTCACTCCTTTCCGGCTCTTACACTTTCTTCTTCTTCTGAGGAGTTTTGGAGGGATTTAGTGGAAACATACCATTAAGAACTGATTTGTTCAGAAGTATTCACTCTGTGTAATGTCTGTCTGAGGGTCTCTTATTTGTTCTTGCCAGCTTCAGGAGAAAGCTTCTCTGATGATGGCTGAACAAGGCACAAATCTGAGCATAGTAGTATATTGTTAGGACTCATTTTGTCACTAAATTGTTAGATCAGTATTAGTTTCCTTTACACTAGGTCCCCAGGCTATCTAACTTCTGGTCAGCAAAGCAGTGTCAGGTATGGATTCCATCTCATGAAGTGGGCCTTATGTAAAATAAATTATTGGTTGTCTCCTCCCATGAGCTTTGTGCCACCATTACTCTAGCATATCTCTCAGGACAAAATTGTAGATCAAAGTATTTGTGGCTAGATTAACGTTTGCATTACACTTTTGATAGTATGCATAGTACCATCTTTTAATAACGATGATGGAATGTGGAGCTGAAAGCAGTATGTAATCACCAGCATCTCCATGGTTGATGAGTGATAAAGATGTTGTCTTCAGCAATGAGTCCTTGCTGTCCGTTTGTGGAGAGCAAACTATAGTCTTGGCAAAGGCTTGTGTTAGGGGTCCTGTGGAATCCCTTTGGCCAAGAACTCACTAGGTGTAACTCAATACCAGACAAGAGATGGTCTTTTGGAACACGATCTCCCCCATTATTTGGTAATATTATTTAGATTGTCATCATATGTGTATATATTTTAAGAAGTTTTTATTGTACTAGCTTTCCATACATTCACTGATGTGTTCCTTAATTGTAGCTGTCACTCCTCATATTCCCTCCCTCCCTCAAGTCCCTCTCCTTTCCCCATTCTCATTTGATTATTCCATTCCAGGCCTTGCCTATCCATCTGTAACTTGTCTCCATGTTGAGTTCTTTCATTATGATTATGGGCTGAACCAACTTTTTTTCCTGATCTTGTCTGTTGTCTATTTTGGGTTCTGCATGTTTTCTTTTTACTTTGATATGCCTCTCCTTCTTTAGGTTGTGGAGTTATTGTCATGATTTATTTTTGGTTTATTTATTTATTTTTGTTTTTTCATCCAAATCAAAATTTCCCTCACTCCCCTCTTCCTACTTCTTCCAACACTACTGCCACCCACTCCATTCCCCTCCACTGTTAGTCTTCAGATACTGGTGGGCCTCCCAATGATATCAGCTAGCCATGGTATATCAAATAGAGGGGTGACTAGTCTCTTCCTCTTCTATTTAGGCTGGATGAGGTAATCTGGTATTAGAAATGGGTGTTGAAAGGAAGCAAAAGAGTCAGGGACTTCCCCTGCTCTCATTATTAGGAGTCTCACATGAACACTAAGTTACAAAACTGTAATATATATGCACAGCACCTATAACAATCTCATGGAGGTCCGTTGTTGTTTGTTCAGTCTCTGTGAGCCCCTGTGAGCCCAGGTAAGTTTAGTCTTTGGTTTTGGGTTTTTTTTGGTGTCTTTGATGTCACTGGGCCCTACACTCCAGCCATGCCCTGTTCTGAAGGATATTTGTGAGCTCCACCTAATGTTTGGCTTTAGGTCTCTGCATATTTTTCCATCAGTTGCTTTGTGGTGAAGCCTATGTGATGACAGTTGTACTAGACATCAATCTGTGAGAAAAGCAGTATATCATTTCATTGACTTCCTGTGCCATTCACATTTTTGCTATCCTAAATCTCTGGAGTATACTGCCTCTGGGTGCTAGCCCACAGAGGGGAGCCCCTCTCAGGACATGGGTCTGTAGCTCTGCTAGTTATTTCTTGTTCACTCTCCCAATTTCTGCCACATCTTTACCCAAGCAAATTTTGTCAGCAGGACAGATTGTAGGTTGAAGGCTTTGTGGCTGGGCTGGTGTCCCAGTCCTTTCACAGGAAATCTTGCCTGGTTACAGGAGATGGCTAGTTCAGTTGCCATATTCCATGTTACTAGGTCATTCTCATAGATTCCTGAGTGTTTCCATTGCTCTAGGTTTCCATCTTATCCCATAGATGCCCCCATATTCCATTGTCTCTCCTAATTCTCTCTCAACCCATCCTCCACCCACATGATCCCTCCTGTTCCCATCCTCATTCTCCCTTCTAAGTCCCTCCTCCATCCACTAGCAATGTTCATTTTACTTTCTCACAGTGAGTCTCATGCATACCCCCTTGGGCATACCTAGTTATTTAGTTTCTCTTGGTCTGTCAGTTTTATCTTAGTTCTCCCTTACTTTCTACGTAATAGTCACTTATGATTGAGTACATACCATTCTTGTATTTCTGTGTCAGAATTGCCTTAATCATGACTATCTTTTCTACATCCATCAGTTTGTCTTCATATTTAATGATGTCATTGTTTTTAACAGCTGAGTAATACTCCATTATATAAATATACCAGATTTTCTGTATCCAATTTTCTATTGAGGTTATTTACAGTTTCTGACTATTACAAATAAAGCTTCTATAAACATAGTAGAAAAAGTGTCCTGTGGTATGAAGTGTTCTTTTGGCATATGCCCAGGAGTGGTATGGTATAACTGAGTCTTGAGGTAGATCAATTCCCAAATTTCTTAGAAACTGCCATATTTATTTCCAAAGTGGCTGTATAAGTTTGCACTCCCCGCAGCAGTGGAGGAGCATTCCTCTTGTTCCACGTGCTCTTCATCATAAGTCTGTCAATGGTAATTTTGGTCTTAACTATTCTGACAGGTGTAAGATAAAACTCAGTGTTGTTTTTAATTGCATTTCCCTGATGGCTAAGGATTTTAATATTTCTTTGACTATTTCTCAGCTATTTAGACTCCCCTGTTGAGAATCCTCTGTGCAGATATGTACTTCAGTTTTAAATCAGGGACAGTGATATCTCTGGACATTATTTTCTTGTCCAAGATTGTTTTAGCTATCCTGCTTTTTTTTAGTTTTTCATAAAAAGTTGAGTATTGTTATTTTAAGGTCTGTAAAGAATAGTGTTAGAATTTTGATGGGTATTCCATTGAATCTGTAGATTTCTTTTGATAAGCTGACCAGTTTTACTATGTTAAACCTGATGATCAATGAATATGGAAGACATTTCCATGTTTTGAAATCTTCTACAGTTTCTTCCTTCAGAGTCTTTAGGTTCCTGTCATACAGGTTTTTCACTTGCTTTCTTACAGTTACACCAAGATATTTTATCTTACTTGTGGCTATTGTGAAGGGTGTTGTTTTCCTGATTTCTTTCTTACCCCATTTATCATTTGTATATAAGAGGGCTACTGGGATTCTTTTTTTAGTTTTTTTATGTATCCAGCTACTACACTCAAGATGTTTATCAGTTTTGGATCTCCTTGGTAGAATTCTTTTTAGATTATGTATACTATATTTTTTTGTTTTGTTTTTCGAGACAGGGTTTCTCTGTGTAGTTTTGTGCCTTTCCTGGGACTCACTTGGTAGCCCAGGCTGGCCTTGAACTCACAGAGATCCGCCTGGCTCTGCCTCCCGAGTGCTGGGATTAAAGGCGTGCGCCACCACCGCCCAGCCATAGATTATGTATACTATTGTATCACCTGCAAATAGTAATTTTTTTGACTTCCTTTACAATTTGTTTCCCATTATTCTCCTTAAGTTGTCATATTCTGCTAGACAACACTTCAAGTACTGTGTTTAATAGATGTAGAAAGTGTGGAAACCTTGTCATGTTCCTGTTTTTTGTGAAATTGCTTTGACTTTCTACCCATTTAATTTGATGTTGGCTATTGGTTGCAATATATTGTCATTAGTATGTATAACTATGTCCCCATATCCCTGATCTCTCCAAGCTATTTATCATGAAGGGGTGCTCCTGTTTGTTAAAGGATTTTTTTCATCTAATAGGATAATCCTGTGGTGTTTTTCTTCCAGTTTGTCTATATGATGGATTAAATTAACAGATTTTCATACGTTTGAACCATCCTTGCATCTCTGGGATGAAGCCCACCTAACTAGGGTGGATTATCTTTTTGTTTACTTGGATTCAGTTTGTGAGTACTTTATTGAGTATTTTACATCTATGTTCATGAGGGAAATTCGTTTGTAATTCTATTTTTGTTTCTTCTTTGTATGGTTCAGATATCAGTGTAACTGTGGCCTCATAAAATAATTTGGCAATATTCCATCTATTTCTATCTTGTGCAATAATTTGAGGAGTATAGGTATTAGCACTTCTTTGAATGCCTGGTAGAATTATGTACTAAAACCAACTAGTCCTGGCTACTATTGGTTGGGAGACTTTTAATGACTGCTTCTATTTCCTTGGGCATTATGCATCTATATAAATTGTTTTGAACTTCATATATCTTCAGTAAGTGATATCTAACACAAATGTTGTTCCCTTCTTTTAGATTTTCCAAGTTTGCGGTGTATACATTTTTGACTTATGGCCCAATGATTTCTTTAATATCCTAGGTGTTTCTTGTTATGTCTCTCTTATCATTTCTGATTATGTTAATTTGGATATTCTCTCTCTTCCATTTAGTAAGTTTGGATAAATGTTTGCCTACCTTGTTGTTTTTCCTCAAAGAACCAACTCGATGTTTCATTGATGGTTTGCATTGTTCTCTTTGCTTCTATTATATTGATTTTAGTCCTCTATTTGACTATTTCCTGAATTCTTTCTAAGATTTGTGTCTGCTTCTTATTGTTCTAGAGCTTTTAATTGTGCTGTTATTTCTCTGGTATGAGAATTCTCTAATTTCTGCTATCAGGTTCTTAGTGCTATGAGTCTTCTCTTAACACAGCTTTAATAGTGTCCCATTAATTTCGGTAGGTCGTGGATTTATTTTAATTGAATTCTAAGAAGTGTTTAATATCTTTATTTCTTTCTTGACCCATTGTTAATTCAGCTGCGAGTTTTTCAGTTTTCAAGATTTTATAGGCTGTCTACAGTTTCTGTTGTTTTCAAAATGCAAATTTTACTCACAGTGGTCTCATAGTATATAGTGGGTTATTTTAACTTTTTTGATGTGTGGATACTTGATTTGTAACTGAGTATATGATCAATTTTGGAGAAGGTTCCATGAGAGAATGAGAAACAAGTATAACCTTTTGTGTTTGGGTGAAATATACTATAGATATATGTCCTGGTCATTCACGCCACAATGTCTGATAATTCTATTATTTATCAGTTTAATTTCCTTCTGGATGGCATGTCCATTTGTAGGAATGAGCTGCAGAAGTGTCCCACTATTAATGTTTGGGATTTGATGTTTGATTTTAGAACTGAAATGTCATCGTGGTGGGTTTTTACCTTAATAAGTATAAAATATCCTCCACCTTCCTTGTTGAATAATTTTGGTTTGAATTCTCACTTTTGCATTAAAATTAACCCATTTTTATTAATCTTTGTATTGTCACAGGTCCTGTGGTTTCACCTGCCTATAACATCTTGTTTCTTCAGTGGCTCACTCCAGTCTGCTCTTCATTTCCTCCTCCATACTTTGATTTTATTGCCTAACCGTATCTTGCTGGACTATTGGTCAGTCAGCTTTTTCATTAAACCAATCTGGGCATAATTTATACAGAGTACAGGAACATTCCATAGCACTTAGAAAAGGGAGTGGACTATGAGTGGGGATAGGAAGGACACCAGGATGGAAGAAAGCAGAGTTTTCCAAAGGAACTACATAGATAATCACCTGGAAATGGGGCTACTGAACGAGGACAGGCCACAGCAAAATTTTGATGTAAAGCTTTGAATGAAATTGAATGATTGACCTTGGGATAACAGAGGTAGAGGTGAGGATCTATAGTTAGCCTACTTGCTTTCCTGGTCAGAGTGACCTGTGGGTTCTTATGGAGTGTCTTCTTGATCTGGAGGTGAAGGGAAAGGAATGAGTAGGTAGAAGGAACTTTGGAGACTAAGACCTATGTTATACACATTATATTGGGGAATTTTGGGGAGAGACTATAGCAGGTGTTCTGCACAGAGATGAGGGTGAAACTAGGAGAATGGACTTGAGGAGGAAATGGAGAGATAAAGCTCTGCATTGAGTCTACTACTTCCACGCCCAGTTTTGCCTGTGGGTTCTTGGGAAATGGTTGATTGACTTGAGGTGTGGGTCCAATCAACAATTTATGGTAGGGGTATTTAGGAGGGTCTCTGAGATCCGCTAGAGATGGAGGTGTCTGATGTAGGTGTTTTGATGCAGAACTGGGGATAACACTGGGGGATGGGACACAAAGGAATGGAGAGTGAGCCAAAAATCTACAGCTGGCTTACTTTTCCCTGGCCAGAGCAATCTGTGGGTTCCCAAGGAGGGCCAGTTGAAGTAGGAGCTTGGGATAATCCTATGAGTTGAAAAAGTCAGGATAGGAGGAGAAGCTCTTTGGGATCCACTCTAGATGGGGCGAGATGCCACAGATATTCTGTGGCAGAACTTGGTATGAGAGTTTCGAATTGGGACGTGAGGAGCAGAAGAAAAGGAGAAAATATGTGGTCAGCCTACCTACTTCCCTGGCATGAGTCAGAAAAATAATCTTTGATGAAATTTATTAAGGATAATCAAAAACAGAAAAATTGGATTTTTCCAAAATAATTTGATCTCTTGATTTTATCTTTTCCAGGGGTACAAATTTTCCATGTAAAAAGCAAAGCCATCCATCAGATACTTTGTCTTTTGAGGAATATTTGAATTTTTCATTGTAAAATTCAATTTTTCCCAGGAAACTTCATTACCCACCTCTGCTGCATGCTCATTCATTTTCCCAATAAGTCTCCTTTGCAACCATTCCATGCACTGTTTTCAGTTATTGCCATGGTTGTTTACCTTTACATTAAATATTAACTGAGTCTGTGATAAGATATGTAATAAAAGTTTAGAGCCAAAAATTCCTTTATGAGCCCATTTGTAGGGCTTGGATTCTAAGCAAAGTCTTCCTTATTCCAAAGTTTTGCATTCTTATGACTAACTTCTAGAAGTGAGCCAGTTGTGGCAGTGCACAGTTATAATCCCAGTGGGGGGTCTGAGGTAAAAAGGTTGTGAATTTGATGCCCATCTAAGTAACAGCATGAAATCATAATTCAAAACAAAATAACATATTGGCAGTAGCCCCAAGTAAAAATTATTGAGAACATTTTTATAAAAGTGTTTTAAATCTGTGTTATGCTCAGTTACCCATAGGAAAAAGTATCATTTGGCATAAACATGAACCCGGATCAAATTATTGTGCATATTGCCTTCACTCACATTGACGCTTTCTATAAGTATGTCTACAAGTATCTTTAAACTTCTGAGGGCAGGTTGGGTATGGTGGTGCATACCTTTAATGCTTGCACTTAAGGGGAAAAGCCTCTTTGTGTTTGAGGTCAGTCTGGTCTCCACAGCAATTTGCATCAGACCAGATAGGACTCCCTCCATAGCATACTGTCTCAAGACAAAAATCCCATTGCATTTAGTAGGTAGGTTGGCATATACCTGTGAATATAGCAATAGACAATTGAAGTTAAGATGATCAAAAGTTTAAGGTCTTCATTCAATACAAAGTAAATTTGAGGACACTCTAAGTTATATGAGACCCATCTAATATAAACTCCCCCATAAAAAACCATAGCCTCTGTATTTTAGGGGCCAGAAATCAGTCACATTGCAAGCCGACTAAATATACAAATGTTGTGTGTGACTCTTGCCCTCTTTACAAGGCCTGTTTCTTTCTTAAACCCCATTCAATACTTTCTCATTTCGTGGTGCCATTTCATTCTTCATGTTTCTTTTTCCATCTTCCATCTGTAGTTACCTTCTCTGCATCTGTTTTCTCAGAGCTCTCTAATTATTAACCTCATTTTTGTTTTGATTCTTCATTTAGAATACAAGGGGAACCATAGAGAAGATCTGTGACTTCCTAGGAAAGAAACTGGAGCCAGATGAGCTAGATCTGGTCCTCAAGTACAGCTCCTTCGAAGCTATGAAAGAAAACAGAATGTCTAATTTCAACCTCCACCCAGAAGCTGTGAATATTAATGATTTGGTCCTCATGAGAAAAGGTGAAGAGACTCTTTAGTCCCAAAATATGTCAGAATATGTGGAGGGTTTTTTGTTCCAATGAGGCTCTAAGAAATTGTTGTGAATGTGTCAGCAGTCATTGCTCATCACTCATAGTTTCTCAGAGATCTTCCAGGGGAATCTTTCTGTGGTGATGATATGGATTTCAGAAACTCTGAAAAGATTGATTTTTTGGGGGGAGATGATCTTGGGTTTGTAGATGGTTGTGTCCAATATCCTCAATGGAAAATGAGAGACATGTTTTTGTTTGTCTTTCTTAGGTTTTCTGTATCATAGCCCTATTCTCTAAGAAAATGTTTAATGGAAAGAACCAAAGATATATAATGGATGATAACCACAAAATATACTTCCATTCACTGCTGTAAAAGATGTTCAACAGGTCAAGATTGTTGATCCACTGCAGGCTAAGATTAGAACTTATAAGAACTAAGTGAATTATCCTCCAGTGTTAAAATATGATGGCATTTGCCAAGCTAAATTTGGATTGCTTCATGATAATATTTACTGTCTTTTTTCTGAATTGTCTACCTTGAAAAGGGAATACCCATCTTCTCTATGTCTGTGCCACCTCTCTATGCTATGAGCAAATTGTTGGTATGGTTTCATAGCTGTGCAGTTGAGGAGTGACTGCCAGAATACACCACACCAAATTAGTGAATGATTGGTGAGGTGGGAATCAGGGTTGAAGAAGGAATGAGTTAGATGTGAGGTATTTGGGGATGACTAAAAAACATGGATATAAATGCAGAAAGTGGAGAGTTATGCGTTTAATTTTCCTCTTCTAGTTTTTTTTTTTTTTTTGGTTTTTCAAGACTGGGTTTCTCTGTATAGCTTTGCACCTTTCCTGGGTTTCAGTCTGTAGACCAGGCTGGCCTTGAACTCACAAAGATCCTCCTGCCTCTGCCTCCCGAGTGCTGGGATTAAAGGCGTGCCCCACTACTGCCTGGCTTCTTCCAATTATTTACATGCTTCAGGCTTAATCTTCAGTCAACCTCCAACCTACAGTGTGAGGATCAGATCATAAGACTCTAAGGACATCAGGAGTATAGATAGAGATAAGTAAGTTAAAGTCATTAGTGTATTGTATTTAATTCAGTACTCCTGGTATCCTCACAAGAGGAAATTACACTCAGATTTGGGCACACAAAAATGTCATCTCAAGAAAATGGTCATCTGTACACCAAGGACTGAGGCCTATAGTAGGGTCCACTGCCATTGACCCATAACCTCAGACTTCTGTGCTCCAGAATCTATGGAGATAGAGTTCTCTGTACAAGAACTGAAGACCTCAAGTAAGAGAAGTAATAGCTCATTATTGGATTTCTTGAAATGAATAATAATTTGGCAGAGATAAAAGAGTATGTGTACAAAATGGCTTCAATGAAATGCCAAAACCAAAAAGTGGCTTGTTTAATAGAGACAGGCTACTGAAACTAACAAAAGTTTTATCTGAGACACATTGGAGTAGATGAAATAGAGTTTGGAACAAAATTACATGAAGAAAACTGTACTTTCCTCTTTTCCAGCTATGTTTTTCCAGAATGAGACCACATTGGGATTTTAGTTTAGTCTCTTCTAAAACATAGTATTTTCATGTATTATATTTTTTAGGAGAAAAATATATAGTAGTTATTTCAAAAAACTGGATATGGCCCTAAATTCATGTGTGCTTTAATTATCATAGTCATCATATAAGACACCCATTTCTTTTGTATTTGAAGATAACTTTTATTCTGAGAAATTGTTTTCCTTGTATTAAACTCACTATAAGCCATGAATCCCACAAGAAACCAGGTCAATGAAGGGGGAGACAAACTTCATTGCACCCCTCACCCTGATTCATGACTCCAGTGCAGAAGTTGCTGAGATGCATATGTTGGGAAACATTTTGAAAAGAATAAGAAGAATGAGGAAAATGTTGATCTTCTTAATTCCTACATTAGATTGATTCCTTTGCTTAATATGGAAAGTATGAGCATATCAAAAATTAATTCTAAAATTATTTCATTACTTACCAATAGACCGAATCCTTAAATCATAATGCATGAAAAATTGTGTTAAATGTTATACTAGCTTTGAACAAGAGGAAGTCTCTCAACTTGTTTTTGTTGTCCTTTAGTTGCTTTTCTCAGGACACCAGAGAGACACATTTCCTTGCCTCTAGAGAGATAATCTGAAGAGCTAATATTTACCTGGGAGACTCACTTATCAGGCTAGATAGGATTAATTTAGTTTAAAGCTCCAGTGAAAATTTTTCCTCAAACAATTTGGTCATTATGATTCAATATTTAGATAGTTCATGAAATACAGACCGGAGAGATGTTCTGTTTAGTTGACATAATTTTGATAAAGACATTGTCACAATCAAGACACATGGGAGGAAATGTCTTCTGACAAACTACAAAGGTTTTGACCCTCATTAGTTCACAGTAGATAT
The DNA here is from genome assembly GCF_949786415.1 of Peromyscus eremicus. Taxonomy (NCBI): domain Eukaryota; kingdom Metazoa; phylum Chordata; class Mammalia; order Rodentia; family Cricetidae; genus Peromyscus; species Peromyscus eremicus. The sequence continues at coordinate 814,981 of NW_026734308.1, forward strand.
TTACTAGACAGAGTACTTGAGTCAGTAATCATTTTCTCTGGTGTACAAAAAAGATATTAATCTGAGAAACAGAGGGAAGACCTATGGAGAAGCCCACTATCTACAGGCCGAAAAAGCCAGGAGGATATGAACAACAACATTTTATGAGACCTGCAGCCTTTGAAACTAGGAGGAAGTTCCTTTCCAACAGGAGTTAAGCCACTGTGCATTAGGGTTTTGCTGACCCTGGACACATCAGAGTTTCAGGAGGTTTTTAGAAAGAAGCATTGAAGAAAAATACATGCATGATAGGTACACAAGATTTTGAGATGGTTGGACTGAGAACTTCATGAATACACTCCACAGACATGATTCTCTCATCTGGATTGATTCATTCCATTTGGCAGACATAGTGAATTTGCTGAGATTCTGGTAGCTCAGCATCCAGTCTGGCTTATGAGGATCAAGATTACTGTGGGATACAATAACGCAACTTGTTTCACTAATGAGTATAATAATGAAGCTGAAAGTAGCAGTGGGCATTGATAGATTCCAGTATTAATAGATGACACTCTTACAGTCATCACAAGTAATGGTATATTATTTGACTATTGTGTATCAATAATTATACTTTCTTTAAAATGTACAACTGGGCATTTAAAGTTAACTTATGTGATACACAAAGATTGTATTTTAGTAAGGAAAAAACATGACTTCTGTGGTCAGTCTTTTTGGCTTCAAATCTACATGCATCACTATACTGCTGGTAAGTTCTCAAGGACCAATTTTTCTTCATCAGCAAAATGGCAACAAGGCCACTATCTTCCTTACTCATTTACTAATCCTTTCAATAATTCCATACTGAGATTATTTTTGTATGTCTGATACACTTTGATAAATGAAGCCTTTGATAATTTAAGAAATATTTTACTTTTCAAATATATTAGATGCATGTTTCAAGCATGTTGAAAAAGAGGAAATTCATCAAAGTGTCACAGCTATGAAATAAAATACAGCAAGGATGGTGCCTGTAGAATTCTACATAGAGAGAAGATAGGAAGAGAGGGTCACCATCACAAAAATAAGGAAACAGAAGAACAAGAAGTAACTATGTGGAACACATCAGCACTTCATGGTTAAGGAACACATAATACAATGTGATAATTTGGACTAGAGGATATTTCAATGTCCAAGCCTAAAGAACTCTTAGAATGTGGTTATGAGAACCAAGGTATGGTAAAAAAAAAAAAATTCTGGGAATGAAATCATCTTCACGCATCAGCAAACTCCATATTGACTGAAAACAGACATCCTGAGATGCTCTCAGCAGGCAGTATTTTGTGTCTGTTGTATTTGATGGAAATATCAAGATGACTGATATGGAACTTACCTTTGTGTGTATATCTAGCTCCATGGTGTCTGATACCTTCAACCTCTGCAGGCATGTGCATTCATATGCAGCTACAGACACATAATTAGAATTAATTTTAAAAGGTGTTTTAAAAGTTTTTGGCATAGTTTGCAGAACAGTTATAAGTAAACCATAAAAGGAAGAAAGAACGATTGAGTGTTTTTGGGTATTTGAGATATGAAACTGTTGGGCTCGATAGTATGATGGAAGCATGTCTAGTGAGGAGAAACAATCTGGACATTAAAAATATAGATCCAGTGTCCATATTGTTATATTGTGGAGTTGATATGTTGATATAAGAGATGGTTGACATTACTTATTCAGAGGTACAAGTCTGTTTGCATACTTTTCAAAGCATAAGAATTGTTCTCCATAGAATAACTGTTAGTTCTACTTTATTGACTGTGTGGTCCTACTTAAGCAGATGATAATATCATGTGAATAAAGGAATGAGAGCAGATTTACAATCATCATTAACCCATCTCTGTGTCTGCTTCACATTTTCCAGGTGTGGCTGGGGACTGGAAGAACCACTTTACAGTAGCTCAAGCTGAAACCTTTGATAAAGTATTCCAGGAGAAAATGGCTGGTTTTCCTCCAGGGCTGTTTCCATGGAAATAAATTCTTAAAATTTTAAAATCTTACATGGACACTGGTGTTTATTTTTCTGTCCTTTTTCAGGAGACTGAGTGGATATGGTCATAGAATACATCCTATTATTGAATTGTGTAGGTTTTTTCTAAAATGTACTAGTAGTAATAATAGCAGTAGTAATAGTGGTAGTAGTAGTGGAGTAGTGGTGGTGGTTTTATGTGAGTCTGTGTGTGTGTGTGTGTGTGTGTGTTTGTGTGTGTGCGTGTGCGTGCACACGTGCGGCCACAAGTGCATGTTGCAGGTGTGCATCGTGCACATGGGTGTGCACACATATTTCTGTGTGTAGTAACTTTAGCGATGAGAAGAATGCATTGGTTCCCATCGAGTTGCCACTGCATGTCTGTAGGCTCCTTTATTTGTGTCCTAGGAAGTAAATTCAGGTCTTCTATGTGGGTAGTACAGTGATCTTAACCTCTGAATCATCTCTCCAGCTCTGAATCTTGTAGTCTTTAGTTATCAAATACTTGTTCCTATTATGATTGGTCTACTATACATTGACAGTCAAGTCCAATTTGCTTCACAGAATTCCAGCTTAAAACAACCTTTGTAATATCTGAAATACAAAGCATACTACAGAAATTTGTAGATAATTTTTGCTCTGTTACATCTGGGCAAAACATAAATAAATTATATTTATAGAGACATTCAAACCTAATTTAAGTAGTGTATGGTAGAATATCTTCATAAACTTACATTTCTTCTCACAACTGTGTATTTGTATTTCAGCTTTTTCCTTCTTTGTGGGTAATTTTTACGGGCGTATACAATAATGGGATTCATTATAAAACTGGTTCATACATGCACATCATTGCTATTTTCTCAGTATTGCTCCTCTACTGTCAAGTGTCATACATTCACTCATGTTAGCACTTTTGCCTCCTACATAGCACCTCTCTGCTTGGGTGTCCTATAAACATACTTATATTTAAATATAGATGTTCAGAATGGAGAAATAATGCAATATTTTCTTTTCTTTATATGATTACAGGGAAGTTATTTATTTTAGGTATGATGAAGAATATACCTAGGGGCATCTAGAAGAGTCGAGAGCAGAGAGAGAAAGTAGTAGACAGAACATGGCCAGCAGAATAGGCCAGGCTACTAAGTGGGGATCAAGAAAGCAAGACTAAAACAGAATAAGATGAGAGAGGGTGGCCAAGAAGATAAAGAGTGCCAAGAATAGGCATTATCAAATTGACACTGTTATATATAAATCAGAGGCTGGAGAATAGAAGTCTATGACCTGGGTAAGTTTAGGATAGGGACTGGGGTGAGAAGAGCAGAGAGGCATCAGGATACTGAATACTTGTGTGAACTCTGTACCAGTATTTGCCATGAGAGCATGGAGGCCAGCATGTGTTTGGTATGCTAATAGGCACCAATTTAGCCATTTGTCCTAAGGATGTTTTTGGTCCTGACATTCCAGACTGTTTTTTGGTGATGAAGGCCTATGTAATCTGTTCTGTAACTGCTTCTTGGCTGAAATTACGATGGTGTTGTCAAGACCTTGGATCTTTGGAGTGCTTATCAAAGATTGGAAGGAAGGAGTTGAGTTAAGGTTGGAGACATCTGTTTTGATTGCTATCCAGGTATACAGGGACAACCTGAAGAAGGCAAAGTACAGAGAGCTTTAGAGCAGTATGAAAATTCTGGTTAAAGCCAGAGGCTCAGGGCCAGTTTGGAATTCCGTCAGAAACATCAGTTAATATGGTTTACAGCAAGTGTAGGGGTAGCTGATTTTAATTTGAAGCAGTTTATAGTTTTTAAATAATTAGAAATCTGATGGGACAGATATAGACTGGAGAAAAAAGACAGAGTTAATGAGCATAGTGAAAATCTTTTTCTTGGGTATATGCTTGAAACTTCTAGATCCATTAGTAATAGGGTGTGCAAATAGTCTGAAGCCTAAGATTATCAGAGTTAGATAGCTAGATGCACAGATAAATAGGTAGATAGTTAGATAGATAGATCCCAATGTTAGAAATTGACAGTAGGTAAGTAGGGAAGCTTACGGTGTTGGTTGACAGGAGTACTTATCAAGAGTATGAGTTGTGACAGATGGATCCAAGATGTAAATGCTTGAATTTCGTAAATATACACAATGAGATAAAAATTTTATATATATTATCATTGCTACTGCTTATAATCTGTACTTAAAATTTCACTGTTGAAAAATCATTTAATAGGTGTGTAACACAAATTGCTAAATGGTCTTACTAATAAAAAATAAAACCCAGAGCCAAATATTGAGGTAATAGCTGAAAGTTTGGAGAAGCAGAGCAAGCCCACCATGTTCTTACCTATACAAAATCCTCAGCCACAAGAGAGAGACTTCTTCTTTACTCAGGCCTTATAAACCTTTTTCTGCCCTGGCATCTGGCATTAAAGGCTTGTATGCTTCCCAAGCAAAGACATGAGATCTCAAGAGTTGTGATTAAAGATGTGTTCCACGACATCTGGCTCTGTTCCCATTGTGGACTTGAACTCACAGAAACGCTGATAGATCTGTATCCCGAGTGAGAGGATTAAGGCTGTGTGCCATCACTGTCTGGTCTCTATTTCTAATCTAGTGGCTGGCTCTGTCCTCTGATCCGCAAGATAAGTTTTATCCAGGTGTACAATGTATAACCACATTTCCCCTTTTTGTCTAAAATAATAAAAGATTATTTCTCAAGTCCTTGTTTAAGTAGACTCTAAGGCTGGATCATTTCAGCTAGCCAACTTGAAATTGTCCTGAGCAGTTTGTAGTCCAAAGCTGATCTTTGGGTGGTGATTATCCTCTTAGTGGTATTATCATCCTCCTGATGGAATCCTTGTTATGGGGTCCCTTCATCATTTTTGGAGACTTCAAAATCACTGTTATATATGGTCATGGTACACTGCAGAAAATTGATAGAGAGTCATACCCATAATCATGTACAGGCAGGTAAATAAAGCCTTTTTTTCTAGGATTAGTTAATACACTATGACCATGAATATCATGTCAAAAGTTTAAAATATACATGTATACATATATATGTACACACTCACACATACACACACACACACACACACACACACACACACACATATATATTAAGAAAAGTTTTAAAGAGTCAAAATAAAACCAAGGAATTATGAAAATAGTGGCAATAGAATAGTCTCTTATTTTTTCCCTGTCCCATTTCCAGAATCTCTTCTGACTTGATACAAATATTTTTCATTTTCTTTTAACAAACATGCTTAGGTTTAAAAAAAGAGAGAGCCATGCTCCACCTCCAAAAATAGCTATAATTTTTAATTGAACTGGGACTGCATAAAGAGTATTTTCATTATATGCTCATAGAGATCATCAAAAACAAACTTTTAGGAAGACTTATGAAATTTTATCTTGTTAATTATGAGATATACCATGTACCAACAGGCCAATTTACTCTTTTTCTTAGAACATTTCTTAGATGCTTGTCTTTTTCCTTAAGCTCTCTCTTTTTCTCAGTGAAAAGAAAGAGTTTTTTAAAATCAATAACTATAAGATGTTATCCTTTAGGTAACAGAGAAGACAAAGGAATCCCATATTGTAGAGAGCCCACTGGCTGAATTACCTTTTAAAAAGCTCTTTTATCTGTTACCATTCTCCACTTACCAGATTTCTTTAAAATAACAGATACAGGAGAATTCCAAGGTCTGATTGATTCTTCAGTATGCTGGGAATTTAACTGCTCTTGTACCACCTGTTCTAAGGCCTGTAGTTTATCTCTTGTTGAGTTGATTTGAATTCTAGCCATTGTCCTGAGTCCTCAAGGTATTATTGGCTCAATAGTTTTATTACATATTTTATCACAAGGTAAGTTACTGTTTCCTGGGAAGGAAAGAACCATGACAATAACTGAAAAGAATGTGTTGAATGGTTGCACAGGGGACTTTGAGAAACTGCACTACTAAACAACAGAGACAGCTGTGTAAGGAAGCTTCCTGGGGAATATTGAATTTTATAATGAAAAAGTAAACTGTTTTACAATAGACTAAACAGTTGTTGGTGTTGCTACTTACACGGGAACTTTGTTTCCTGGATGATAAGATTAATACCAATTTCTTTTGAATGATCTAGTTTTTCTGTTTTTATTGCTCCTTAATATTTGTCATTAAAAACGAATTTGCTTTTGCTACTCCTGCCTGTGGTGATATATTGTGTACCATAAAAATGCCTGTCTGAACATCAGATGAAAGAGCCAGCCACTAGATTAGACATAGTGGTCAGCATTGGTGGCACACACCTCTAAACATGGCTCTCAGGAGGCAGAGATGCATCTGCACCTCTGTAAGCTCAAGGCCACGCTAGACTACATGAGATTGACTTAGTCTCAGAGAAAAATTGAGCCAGACAGTGGTGGCACAAACTTTCAATCACAGGACTTGAGATCTCATGCCTTTTCTTGGGAAGCAAGTATGCCTTTAACCCAAGAAGTAATATGGCATAGCAAAAGAGGTGTATGGCGGTTGAGAAGAGAGGATCTAAAATCTTTCAGGTGAGGAAAGCTTCTCAGGCTGAGGAGTCCTAGCTGTAAGAAATCATTTGTTCTCTTGTCTCTCCGAACTTTTAATATTTACCCTAATTTCTGGCTCAAGGTTTTTTATTAAAAGACCTTGTAGAATTTGAGTAACATCTGGTATACAACTTGTGAAACATGAATTCACATAAAAGCCACTTGCGTATGACCTTGCAGTCCCCCCTGCTCAGGCTGATCTGCACACAGCCAGAGTCTTCACCTCATTTGGGCTGGGTTTTATACTTTCTGGCTAAGTTTTTGTAGCAGACTCTCTGCAGCAATTTCCATAGATATTTTTTGACTCCAAAAACGACAGGAGTTAGCCACTTCTAAACACTTTCCCCATGCAAATGGCTGGATATTTTGCTTCTTTCCTCTCCTTGTGGGTTTTGGCTTTCTCTTGGTAAACTCCTCTGGCTGCTGCCACACAATCATCTGAATCTCATTGTTAGCAGATTTGATGATACAGTTGGGATTTCTTAAGGAGAAATTAGTTAATAGAAGGGTTTCTTCCTATATTAAATATGGGAAACATTTTACAATGGAGGAATTTTGGTCTCTGTTTAATAATGCAATTGATGCTCTAAAAATGGAACAATTAAATGAAAGGATAATTAATGCTGATGGGATTTACATAACATCAATGATAAATATTATTTGTTTGATCATTTCTATTTTATCATTAAAAAAGTTGGTTAATATCAGTCCAGAGACAAAAGTTTTAGAAAACTTGTTTAAACAGATCATAGAGATATTCAGACCCATACAGAAGAATTTAAAAAAGAACCAATCTCAATATTGTATTATACAGTAACAGAGAAATAGCCTAAGTCTTTCAAACAACCAACGTTAATCTATCCAGAAACCTTACAGGAAATACCAAGTGATTTTATATCCTCAAGACTTTGTAAGAACTGATTTGACTCATGAGAAAATGTTAAATTTCAGGAGATTCTTAGAAGTAACCATCTCATATGGCATCCACTCATCTTTTATGAAGTCGATGTTCAACCCCTAATCAACTTGTAATAGAATTATCCCTCAAGACTGGAGAAATTTGGTTATAGCGGTTTAGATGCTGGTATTCAATTACTATGGAGAATCTGGTGGAAAGATGATACTAAGACCATTGAATAACAAAATAAAGCTAAAAGTATAGAAATTTTGGGAGACAAACTTCTTGGGGAAGATGATTATGCTGATATACAAAGACAATCTTCATATAAAGTGGCAGACTTGAGTGCTTGGGATGGAATTGAAGACATAGAAAAAGAATGAATCATTTACTAAAGTTATACAGGGCCAAAAAGAACCCCTTACTGATTTCTTGAAAAGACTGCCTTCAGCAGTAAATACAATGACACCAATTTCAGAAGCTAGACAGATAATAATTGAATCTCTGGCTTTTAAAAATTCTAATGCACAATACAAAAGGGTAATTAGGCTGTTACAGGCAAGACAAGTACCCTAATATGAATGGATCTGAGTTACAATAAATATTGAATCTTATGGCCATGACGATGCTTAGAAAGAAAAGCTGATTTTTGGAACTTTGAAAAAAAAATTGTATATATGTCTTAATTGAGTTTAACAAGGTCACCAAAGAAAGGGACTGAAAAGAGGCATTCCTATAAATAACCTTTTATTTAGGAATAATCCCAACAGAACTGCTGGATTACGCAGATTATGTTGTGGCAAAGGCACATACAGGAATAATGAATGTAGATCAACAATGGACACATGAAGTAATCCCTTGCCTTTGCCATTGAGAAACTCCCTGAGGGACTTTCCACAGGCCCCCATGTCAAATTCTGTTGAATCCTTTCTTGTAATCATGGAGGAAACTCCTTTTTAGAGTAAATAAAGAACCTAATGCCTATTAAAAAAAAAGAACATACTGCTCTGAGTGGTAGAACAGCTATTAAAAAGAGAACAAAAAAATTACAGCTTTAGAAAACAAAACAAAAATTTAAAGAGAAAACATAAATCAAATTTGATGAATATTAGAAAAGGGAAAGTCTCCAAAGTTAGGATTGGGGAAGGGATTATGTTTTTCTTTCAGGAGAAGGAAGGCTAAGGAATCTGAAGAACACTGGACAAATAAGACATCTAATGTAAAAGGAAAAATCATGTAGAGAAAATATTCCAAGAAAAAGAGTAAGTTGGCCTATTAGTGTATCACATATCTAACAGGATAAAATTTCATAAATCTTCCTAAATGTGTTTCTTCTGTTCTCTATAGACACTTAACACAAATGGTCTTTATGTACTCATAGTTAAATTAAAAATTAAAGCTGACTTTTGAGTTAGAAAATGGCTCTCTCCTTCTCTATACCCAAGCATGTTTGTTAAGATGAAAATGCAAAGTTGCTGTATCATTTCAGAAGATCCATCTTATATGAGACAGAAGAAAAACCAAAATTAAGGGAGTATTCTATTGTTATGAATCTCTTGATACTTTGGTTATATTTTGACTCTTTAAAACTTTTCTTAAGGTATAAATTTCATAACAAAATTTATAATATATATTGATATATATGTATATATGTATATATGTATATATATATATATATATATATATATATATATATATATATATATATATATAATTTTGGCATGATATTAATGGTCATATAGAGTGCTAACAATTCTAGAAAAAAAGGCTTCATCAAGCCTGTACATGATTTTAGGTTTGAGGCTCTATCTGTTTTCTGCAGTTAAACATGACCACACCTAACAGCAACTTTGAAGTCTCCAAACAGATGATGGGACCCTACTATGATGAATCCATGTGGACTATGATAATTCCATTAATCTGACAAACACCGCACAAAGATGGCTTGGGAATACAAACTGCTCAGGACAATATCAAGATGGTTAGCTGAGATGATACTGTCTCACACTAAACAGGACTTGACCATATCCTAAATATTATTTCTGTCCCCCTAAGACTACTAGCACTACCAATAAGAAGGAAGTAGCCTGGAAAACTGTGTGGACATTCCCAAAAATAGATTATGGATGTTTGTCTGTTTATTGGTTGGCTAAAAATTATTATTGGTCATAGTCTATATCTTTCTAAAAGAAGTAAGGGGTATGATAGAGAAATGTGTTATATGGAAATGATAAGAGAAATTTGATTATTGAATCTACTATAAAAATATAGAAATGATAAGATAAAAAAGTAGATTGTTGAATCTACTACGAAAGGAAAAAAAGAGGATATAGAAAAGAGGTAGATTACTCAATCTTCTCTAAAAATATCATAGAAATGATAGGAAAAAAGGATAGGTTACTGAATCATATCTTAAACATCAACTAGTAGTTTTAAATATTTTACATCAGATTGAATTTTTGTATGTTGTATACAAATTTTGTATATCAATACAAATTAGAGATTAATTTTGTTAGACCATATGGTGATATTTTCTTTGTGCTGAAATGTGGTGATAGTTATTTGTGCTTTGTTAAAGCTTCTCTGGAGATCAGGGTTAAAAGGCCAACCATTTTAAGTAAACAAGTCAGGCAGCACATGCCCTTAATCTTATCACTTAGCAGGCAGAATCTCTGAGTTTTCAAGCCCATACTAGAGAGCAGAGCCATGTGTGGTGACACAAGCCTTTAATCCAAGTACCAACTATAGAGACCATGATATCTGTACAGACAGACAGTGACAAGGAAGCTAAGAGCCAATAAGAGGGCAGAAAAGCAAGGTATATAAAGGTGTGGGTAGACAGGAAGTAGCTTGTATTTGGAAACTGTAGATTTGATGAGGTAAGGTTGGCTAGTGGCTTTTCCTATTTCCCTGATCTCTTTAAGGCTCTCACCCCTATATTTGGTTCCATGTTTTTTATTTAATAAGACCATTTAGAAACTCGTCTATAGTTGGCATCCAACAGTAGGGCAGAAATTCACGAAAATCCAATTGCCTGTGGCCTTGCATGGCCCCAGCTCCACCAGAGCTGGGCACTACACTCAACTGAAGCTGCAAGTGGCCAGAGCTACATGCAGCCAGACTACTTCTGGGCTTACAGAGCCCCTGGCTCCAGTACCAGTTGTATGACTCAGGCCCAAGCATGTGGCCAGAATCTCTTTGGTGTTCTCTCTACTTGTGGGTACCAGACTCCCACCACCTCTGTCTCTCTCTGGATTTCCATCTTGTACTGCCACAACACTTGGTAACTGCTTTGAAATTTCCTCAGACTTCTACTGTTCTATGTGGAAGACAGATTTGGTAAATCAATAAAGATATTTTAAAGGGTGAAATTAGTTAAAAGAGAATTTTTTCCCACATTAAAAATGGAAAACATTTTTATAAGGGAAGGAATTTGGTCTCAGTTTGATAACACATTAGGCAGTCTTAACATGGAACAATTAAATGAGAGGATAATTAATGTTGATGGGATGTATAATAACATCAATTATGAGTATTATTTGTTTAATCATCTTGATTGTAGTATTAAATTGTTTGTCAACTTAAGTGCCAATATAAGAAAGAGTTTTAGAAAAACTTGTTAAAATAAATCATATAAATTGTGACCCAGAGAGAAGAATTTAAATGTGAACCTCTCAGGACTGACAGTGGTGATATTTTATTTGTATGTTAATAAATAAAGTTTGCCTGGAAATCAGAAGATATAGCCAGCCATAAACAAATGTCAGGCAGTGGTAGCACGCACCCTTAATCAGATCACATGGCAGGCAGAGTCTGTGTGTTCAAGGACACAGCCAAGAGTGGTGAAACATGTCTTTAATCCCAGCTTCCTAATTGTCTCTCTCAAATGAGCGGCAGCTGCTGGTTTGAGCTACTGGTGGGTTCCTAGCGTGCGTGCATGCTCGACCTGCAGTATGGCGGGAATGAGGCCTCTGCAAGTGGCACATTAAGCTGTGTGGTGGATTTAGCCTTTGCTAGTACAAAACAAAAAAAAAGAGGTTTCTGGACTACACGCTGCTTTGATAGAAGCATAGACCCACTATTTCTGAGAGTTGATGGCTCCCAGAGCTGGCAGAAAATGTATCACCGCCATGTTGGGAAGCTGAAGTGGGTGGAGCCAGCAGCGCCAGCGCCCTTTCAGGCTCAGAAGGCTGCAGTTTAAAGCTATAGGCTCAAGCTAATATAAAAAAAATTAGCCACGTAAAGATGGCTACTACACAGAGAATCTGGATTATGTTCTCTTTGTTATTCATAACTGAAGAAAAACATTTGATTACAAAAGCTGTTGAGTTATGCCAAAATGTATATTTTAAAGGTACCTTGACTTCAAAATTTGAATATAAGGATATGTTGCTTTGGAAAAGAGTCTCTGCTTTTGTTCCCACAGAAAGCCAAAGGCTATGGATTTTTTCCAGATTAAGATACATCAGGTTTGACCAGCCAAGACCCCCTGAAAGGTCTCCAATGACACCATGGCACAGATGATCCAACATCTGGAATGGTTTCAAGGCAACTGGCTCATACGATACAACCTCACGGACTACTCCATGATCCTAAAATTTTCTTTGTGTCCCCATAAGATACAGCACCCCCCTCCAGCAGGAAGTAGTAAGAGAAGCTACATCCAAATTCCCAAATATACCAAACTGACTTTGGAGATGTGTAAAGGTTAAAACCTTACCTTTTAAGAAAAAAAAGGGGAAGTGCTGTGGGATGGTCTGTATGTCAAATGTGTTGCTGATTAGTCAACAAATAAAACACTGATTGGCCATTGGCTAGGCAGGAAGTGTAGGCAGGACAAGGAGGAGAATAAAGCTGGGAAGTGGAAGGCTGAGTCAGAGAGACACTGCCTATGGAATTCTCCTTTATTTGTTATTAAAAAGAAATCTGGTAAATGGAGAATGGTAACAGACCTAAGTGCAATTAACAAAGTAATTCAGCCAATGTGCTCTCTACAATCTGGAATTCCTTTGCTTACTCTGTTAACTAAAAGATAGCCTATTATAGGTACTGATTTAAAAGACTATTTCTTTACAATAGCCTTACAAGAAAAAAGACAGAGAAAGAATTGTCTTCATGGTGCCTATTTATAATAATTTTCAGCTGGTTAAGAGATATCAATGGAGGGTTATCCCACGAGGAATGTTGAATAGCACAACCCTGTGCCAGTATTTTGTACAACAGCTACCGGAAGCTGAAAGACCCCAGCCTCCCCACCTAACATAGCCTAGCTCAGCTGTTTTTGAAGAAAGCCTGAGAGGCACTGAGGAGTTCAGTTAACGGGCATGGAATAAACAGAACATTTGTGGTTAGCCACCTGGCCCCAGAGCGAGGAACTAAAAGGTCAGAAGAACACCCTGTACCCTAGACAGGAGCTGCGTGGCGAGCTCGGGGAGAAACCACGAGCTGACCTGGGTTTGAACCTGGCCTCATTTGAATCATCCAATCAGAACCTGGCCTCATTTGCATCATCCAATCAAAACTCTGTAACCAGGCTTCTTGCTTCTGTACCCGAGCTTCGGCTGCCCTGACCCTCTAAAAACCCTCTGCTCCAGCCCGTGGGCGCGCCAGTCCCTTGAGCTTCTTGAGAGACTGTGTCGCCCCGGGTACCTGTGTTCCTGAATAAAGCCTCTTGCTGTTTGCATCTGATTCGTGGTTTCGGTGTGTTCCTTGGGCGAGGGTCTCTCCTGAGGGAAGACTGCCTTTAGGGGGTCTTTCATTTGGGGGCTCGTCCGGGATTTGAGACCCCCTGCCTCGGGACCACCGACCCAATGTCAGGAGGTAAGTTGGCCGGCCACTATTTGTCTTGTCTCAGTCTGTCTATTTGTCTTCCGTTTTCGTCGGGCGCCCTAGGTCAGGTCTGAGTCGGTGGGGGCTGAAGGAGCCGACGGGCTCGGACTTTGCCCACCGTGACCCTGGAAGACGTTCCACGGGTCACTGAAGTCCCCTTTGGGGCACAGTTTTTCGGGGCCACTCCCGTATCAGAGGGATACGTGGTGCTGGTAGGGGACGGAGATCGAGGTTCCTCCGCTTCCCCGTCTGAGTTTCTGCTTTCGGTTTTACGCCGAAGCCGCGCAGCGCGAATTTCTGTCGTCTGTCTTGTCTTTTTGTTTATCGTTACTTGTCTAACACTTCTTTATCCAGAGACCACCATGGGACAGACCATCACCACCCCACTGAGCCTAACCACGGACCACTGGTCCGATGTTAAGGCTCGAGGAAACAATGAAGGTGTCATTGTCAAAAAGAAAAAATGGATCACCCTCTGCGAGGCCGAATGGGTCATGATGAATGTTGGCTGGCCGCGAGAAGGATCCTTTAACCTCTCTCTTATTTTACAGGTAGAGGGCAAGGTTTTTGCCCCTAATCCTTATGGACACCCCGACCAGGTCCCATACATCGCCATCTGGAGATCTCTGGTCGAAAATCCATTTCCATGGGTCAAGCCTTTCCTTCCACAGCCCCCTCCAGTCTCTGGGCCCTCTGCACCCCTCAACCCGGACTCTTCCCTTTACCCTGTGCTCCCTCACAAGGAGACTCCCAAGCCCCCTGTCCTCCCCCCGGACCCTAACTCCCCTCTCATAGATCTCCTGGTGGAGGAGCCCCCTCCTTATCAGGCTGGGCCTGCTCGGCGACCCGGCAGAGCGGCGGCAGCTCCCGCCGCTGCGGAAGCGGCTCCCGCCGCCGCAAAGGCGGCGGCGGCAGCCCGCATTAGCGGCCGCGATCCGGCCGTTGGCAGATGCTAAGGTTTCCTCAACCAGCAGGACCTCAGATGAAGACAAGGAAGATGAGGTGTCGTCCCCCATTGCCGGCCGCCTTCGCGGCCGCCGGGAGAGACCCCCTACTGAGTCCCAAGCTTTCCCACTCAGAGGAGGGCCAAACCAACAACTCCAATATTGGCCTTTCTCTGCTTCAGACCTTTACAACTGGAAACAACATAACCCCCCTTTTTCCAGGGATCCTGTGGCATTAACTAACTTGATTGAATCCATCCTGGTGACTCACAGGCCGACTTGGGACAATTGTCAGCAGCTTCTGCAGACCCTCTTAACAGTAGAGGAAAAGCAGAGAGTTTTCCTGGAGGCCCGGAAGCAGGTTCCGGGCGATGACGGGAGGCCATCCCAACTCCCGAATGTCATCGATGCGGCTTTTCCCTTGACTCGCCCTAACTGGGATTTCAATACGCCTGAAGGTAGGGAGCATCTACGTCTCTATCGCCAGTTGCTCTTAGCGGGTCTCCGAGCGGCTGCTAGAAGGCCTACCAATTTGGCTCAGGTAAGGAATGTGATACAGGGAAAGGAAGAGACACCCGCTGCATTTCTAGAAAGATTGAAGGAAGCTTATAGGATGTATACTCCGTATGATCCGGAAGATCCAGGTCAGGCTCCAGGTATTATCCTATCATTTATCTATCAGTCTAGTTCAGACATCAGAGCCAAATTGCAGCGGTTGGAGGGTTTACAGGCGTTAGGGTTGCCAGACCTAGTGAAGGAAGCAGAGAAAGTATTCAATAAGAGAGAAACTCCTGAAGAGCGTGAGGAAAAGAGATGGCAGAAACAAGAGGAAAGGGATAGGAAACAGCATAGGGAGATAAAGAAAGTTCTGGCCGCCGTTGTATCTCAGGGACAGCGGAGAGAGGGAGACAGGTCGGGAGAACGAAGGAGGCCACCCCTAGATAAAGATCAATGTGCTTACTGCAAGGAGAAGGGACACTGGGCCCGAGAATGCCCCAAGAAGCCACAAGGACCCCGCCGGCCCAAGCCCAAGACCGTGGACCTCCTTAGTCTGGAGGACTAGGGGGGTCGAGGCCAGGAGCCCCCCTGAGCCTAGGATAACCCTCAAGATCGGGGGGCAGCCCGTGACCTTCCTGGTTGATACTGGTGCCGAACATTCAGTCCTAACTCATGCCGGAGTGCCTCTTAGCCAGCATTCTGCACTGGTGCAGGGGGCAACTGGAAACAAGAGATATTATTGGACTATCGAGAGAAAAGTCCAACTGGCTTCAGGGCAAGTAACTCACTCCTTTCTGCACATACATCTGCGGGTAAGGAGATCAAGAACAAAAAAGAAATCCTGGACCTCCTGAAGGCCCTGTTTCTCCCGCTCCAACTCAGTATTGTCCACTGCCCGGGGCACCAAAAAGACAACTCCAAGGTAGCCAAGGGAAACCGGCTGGCGGATTTGACCGCCCGGACAGTGGCATCCCAGCCAACAGGGAGCAGCCAGTTAATGGCTATACAGGATACTCCGGAGCCTCCTCCGCCCAGGAGAGAGCCCATGCCATACAGCCCCGAAGACCATGAGCTAGCAAAGAAAATGGGGGCGGACTGGGACCCACAGAGGCAAGCCTACATGCTGGGGGACCGAATGGTTATGCCTACTTCCCATACCCAGTATATGTTACAATTCCTCCATGCCTTAACTCATCTGAGTGAGACAAAAATAAAGACCTTACTAGACAGAGAAAACACCGGAACAATTCTGCTAAACCAGAAACGGGTGCTCCAACGGGTGACTTCCACCTGCCCCGCGTGTGCCCAGGTCAATGCAGGTAAAACGCACCTGGCCAAAGGGGCCCGGCTGAGGGGCCACCGTCCTGGTGTGCACTGGGAAATAGACTTTACAGAAGTAAAACCCGGACTCTATGGGTACCGGTACCTCCTGGTCTTCGTGGACACTTTTTCAGGATGGATTGAGGCATTTCCAACCAAGAATGAAACGGCTAACGTGGTAACAAAGAAATTGTTGGAAGAGATCTTCCCCAGGTATGGGATGCCTCATATATTGGGGTCGGACAACGGGCCTGCCTTCGTCTCTCTGGTAAGTCAGAAAGTGGCCAAATTATTGGGGGTTAATTGGAAACTCCATTGTGCATACCGCCCCCAGAGTTCAGGACAGGTAGAGTGAGCTAATAGGACAATTAAGGAGACTTTAACCAAATTAACGCTTGCAACTGGCACTAGAGATTGGGTGCTCCTACTTCCCTTGGCTCTTTACCGAGCCCGGAATACTCCTGGGCCGCACGGCCTAACCCCTTTTGAAATTCTATATGGGGCCCCACCTCCAGTCGTGAAATTTCTCCATCCTGATATCTCATCTTTTGCCACCAGCCCCACTTTAGAGGCACATCTACAGGCCCTCCAGCTGGTGCAGAAGGAGATCTGGAAACCCTTGGCTAAAGCCTACCGAGAGCAGCTGGACAAGCCGGTGGTCCCCCACCCTTTCCAGATTGGGGACTCCATTTGGGTCCGGCGCCACCAGACTAAGAATCTAGAGCCACGGTGGAAGGGGCCCTACACTGTCTTGCTGACCACCCCCACTGCACTCAAGGTAGACGGGATTGCTGCATGGATCCACGCCTCTCATGTGAAGGCTGCTGGGGAGACCGACCCAGCAGGATCCAGAGAATCAACATGGACAGTGTACCACACACAGAACCCCCTAAAAATAAGGTTGGCCCGCGGCTCCTCTTCCTCCCCCTCTTCTTGCTCTCTGTCTACCCCCAGGGGACTAGGGTGGCAGAGAGCCCGCACCTAGTCAAGAAACTCACTTGGCAGGTCATCTCACAAACTGGGGAAATGGTCTGGCAGACGACCGCCCTTCATACCCCCTTTACATGGTGGCCCCCCCTAACCCCTGACTTCTGCCAGTTGGCATCGAATTTGGGACTCTGGGGGGTTGAGGGCATTAAGCTTGATGCCTTAAACTCCTCCACCCACCCGGGGGGGGGGTGCATTGGCCGGATCCGGGATGCCGTCACCCTCAAGCAAGATGTAGATTCGCCCAGTCGGACTTTTATGTCTGTCCGGGGGATGGGAGGGGCTGGGCCCTCGCCAAGAAATGCGGGGGGGAAGGAGATTTCTTCTGCGCCCAATGGGGCTGCGAGACCACTGGCGCAGCATATTGGAGTCCTAGCTCCAGCTGGGACCTGATCCAGACCAATAGAGGTTTCAGGAAGGCTACAGGCGGGGGGTCTTGCTCAGCTGGGTCCACCGAGGTCAGCCGATTCGAGCCTGGGCTCTCACTTCCCCTAAATATAACTTTCACTGGCCCGGGGAAGGCTGATAGAAACTGGCAACGGGGGCGCACTTGGGGGCTCAGGTTATATGAAACCGGATATGATCGGGGCGTAAGATTCACTATCAAACTTAAGATTGAGGAGGCCTCCGCCCCTATAGGCCCCAATCAGGTTCTCTCTGACCAGAAGCGCCCCTCCTTACCTGTTCCAGCACCCCCGAAGATTACCCCTCGACCCGGTTCGATTACCAGCCCAGGTATAACTCCGGCCACTACCAAACCGCCCCAGCCAGGAACCGGAGACCGGCTCTTGGGTCTGCTAGCAGGGGCTTACCAGGCCTTGAATATAACCTACCCAAATAGAACGCAAGAATGTTGGCTATGTCTGGTTTCCCAACCTCCCTACTACGAGGGGATAGCAACCCAGGGTAATTATACTAACACTCACAATCCCCCTCCGAGCCAATGTCTAGGGACAGCCCAACATAAACTCACAATCTCAGAGGTGTCAGGACAAGGACTATGTCTAGGGAGCGTCCCCCGCACCCACCAACACCTATGTAACCGCACCCTATCCATAAGCGCTGTCTCTGGTTATGTCACCGGCCCTAATGGTACCTATTGGGCATGTAATACTGGGCTCACCCCCTGCGTTTCAGCCTCAGCCCTCAATGATACCTCTGATTTTTGTGTACTCATTGAGTTATACCCAAAGATTATTTACCATACACCAGAGGAAATTTACCCCCACTTTGAAATGAGACCCTACCGGAATAAGAGAGAACCGGTATCCCTCACCCTGGCATTATTACTAGGAGGGCTGACTATGGGAGGAATAGCAGCCGGGGTAGGGACAGGCACCACCGCCCTAATGGAAACCCAACAATTCAGACAGCTCCAAGCGGCCATGAATCAGGACATTCGGGACCTAGAGGAATCAATAAGCGCCTTAGAAAAATCCCTGACCTCCCTCTCTGAAGTAGTGCTCCAGAACAGAAGGGGACTCGAGACATTCTATTCTTACAGGAGGGAGGGTTATGTGCCGCCCTTAAAGAGGAATGTTGCTTCTATGCGGATCATACTGGGGTGGTAAGAGATAGCATGGCTAAGTTGAGAAAACGATTAGAACAGAGACAAAAATTCTTTGAAGAGCAACAGGGATGGTTTGAAGGATGGTTCAGAAGGTCCCCCTGGCTCACCACCCTCATTTCCACCCTTCTGGGACCCCTTCTAATTCTATTACTCCTCCTGACGTTTGGGCCCTGTATCCTAAGTAGACCTGTCCAATTTATCAGGGAACGCGTCTCTATTGTTCAGACTTTGGTATTAACCCAGCAATACCAAAGGCTCAACCAGATGGAACTTGAGTCACGTCACCAATCTTCCCCATGAATGGAGGATTCCATTCCTGAGATAAGAAAATGGGGGAATGAAAGACCCCCAGCCTCCCCGCCTAACATAGCCTAGCTCAGCTGTTTTTGAAGAAAGCCTGAGAGGCACTGAGGAGTTCAGTTAACGGGCATGGAATAAACAGAACATTTGTGGTTAGCCACCTGGCCCCAGAGCGAGGAACTAAAAGGTCAGAAGAACACCCTGTACCCTAGACAGGAGCTAGGCGTGGCGAGCTCGGGGAGAAACCACGAGCTGACCTGGGTTTGAACCTGGCCTCATTTGAATCATCCAATCAGAACCTGGCCTCATTTGCATCATCCAATCAAAACTCTGTAACCAGGCTTCTTGCTTCTGTACCCGAGCTTCGGCTGCCCTGACCCTCTAAAAACCCTCTGCTCCAGCCCGTGGGCACGCCAGTCCCTTGAGCTTCTTGAGAGACTGTGTCGCCCCGGGTACCCGTGTTCCTGAATAAAGCCTCTTGCTGTTTGCATCTGATTCGTGGTTTCGGTGTGTTCCTTGGGCGAGGGTCTCTCCTGAGGGAAGACTGCCTTTAGGGGGTCTTTCAAAGCAATACATACACAGTTTCTCAAAATCTATAATTTATCATTATATAGACAATATTTCACTAGCTGATTCAAATGCAGATAATTTAGAACAAATGTTTGAAGAAGTAAATGAAATTTTGCCTTGTTGGGGATTGCAAATTGCTCCTGAAAAGCATCTTGTTAAAAGAAAAATGCAAATTCTCTGTATCATGTCAGAAGAAAGAGCCATCTTCTGATAATGGGCAGAAGAAAATCAAAAAATTAAGGAACTGTTCTATTGCCACGGATCTCAATTTTTGGTTCTGTTTAGATTATTTACACTTTTCTTAAGGTATGAATTTTATATCAAAATTTATAAGATTAATATATAATAACACATATATTAAATTTTTTGTCATGATGTTAATGGTCATATAGAGTACTAACTTATTCTAGAAAAAAGGTTTCACAGGAACAGACATGTTCCCAGCAGCACCAATCTACTTAAGAGAAGATATGGGCAATGAAGGAAATGCATATGGACTGAACTTTTTTGTGGCAAAAGTTAGCCACTGGGCAACAAAGTGACCTCACATTGACTGCTGACAGTGTACTGTCCAAAATGGACAAATAGTACACAAAATAAAGGATGACCAATTCTTGCCATGACAAGTGTGGTTGCAGCTTTGCCAACAGATGTCCTCTGAGACCAGGACAATATGACACAATTACCAAGTGGCTTTGCAATCCAGAAAAGGAACAGTGCCCCTTTATTGGAAGGCAGCTGAACAAACAGTGCCCTGATGGCTTCTGGTGTGCAGTGGAACAGTAACTGAACAGTTATTCTTGAAGGAGTGATGGAACTAGGGTGATGGAATCCATCCCCTCATTGGTAAACTGGCATTTAATTAGGGAGGTGAAGCCACCCATAAGCTGAGAATGATGGGATTCTGAGATGAAGCCACCCACAAGCTGAGAAGAATGAACAACCGAATTCCAAAATCAACAACAATTTCCAGAATTTAAAATTCTAAATTGGGCTTGAGAGATGGCTCAATCCTTAAAGGCTAGGCTCAAAACCAAAAACATAAACTCCTGAATCATGACAGGATACTGATGGAATTCAAGTTTATATGACACATGGAACATTTGCACCAGATATGATGTCAAGCTGTAGGCCTTGCATACACCCTACTTCACAAATGAGTCTGTCAGATACTCTAAGCTCATAGGCTGAAGATGATGCCCCAACACTGCAGAGAAACCTCAGATGACTGTCAAGGCAGCTGACAGTTTCTCTGAACTCTCATTTTTTTTGGAAGTCGCTTATTTGCACTTCCTGTTTTACTAGGTAATATTATTTCCTTCTTTGGCCTCCAAGGGAGTTAAACAGTAAATAGGTGTAGTTACAAATTTCCTACTTAAGAAATTTAGAAAAGAAACTCACTAAGCTGTGTTAAGTGTATAAGTCTGAAAGACATCATAAGATAGTATTCTGTTGGTAATATAAGTTAGGATAAAAAATTAATTAGATACATTTTGGACTTACCAAAATAGAATAGATTAATGAATATTTTCTCTAAATCTGTCAAATGCAAATGGACTAGACATTGTTGATGTATTTATTGCTTGTATATATTGAATAAAGTTATTGTACTTATTGTATATAGTTTTTCTTATATTAATTATACATTTTTACTTTTTTAAAATTTTTATTAGACAAAAAAAGGTGAAATGTGAGAACATTTTATTCCTGCTGAAATGTGGTGATATTTTATTTGTGCTTTTAGAAACAAAGTTTGCCTGGAAATAAGAGACCAGCCATTTTAAGTAAACAAATTCAGGTAGCACATGCCCTTAATCTGATCACTTAGCAGGCAGAGTTTCTGTTTTTTCAAGGACATTCTAGGGAACAGATTCAAGTGTGTTGACACATGCCTTTAATCCCATTACCAACTACAGAGATCTGGAGGTCTGTACAGACAGACAGTGGCAAGGCAGTGAGGCAGTTGCTCTAAGAGCC
This sequence comes from Peromyscus eremicus, assembly GCF_949786415.1. NCBI lineage: Eukaryota > Metazoa > Chordata > Mammalia > Rodentia > Cricetidae > Peromyscus > Peromyscus eremicus. The sequence goes on from NW_026734308.1 coordinate 836,441, forward strand.
ATTAAGAGGTTAGAAAAGCAAGGCATAAAGTGGCATGGGTAGACAGAAAGTAGCTCTCATTTGGAACCTCACATTTGGTGAGGTAAGGTTGGCTGGTAGCTTTTCCTGTTTTCCTGATCTCTCTAAGGCTTTACCCCTAAATTTGGCTCCGTGTTTCTATTTAATAAGACCATTTAGAAATTTGTCTACAAGACCATATTGTAGAAACTATTTTAATCTTGTTCAAGGCTTTGTACCTATACAAATCATTTAAAATGTAATGCAAATTGTTATTCCTTGAAATTTTTTATTACCATCTAATTATCATATAAAGAAATGCAAGTTAGTGGTTAGTCACCTATTAGACTTGAACTTGTATTTATATTAGGTACATTTTCAAATTCAAACTGAAATATATTTTAGATAGACAGATGATCTCAAACACCTCAGAGGTCTGCAGAATATGGTATTAATGATGTTTTCATAACATATAATCTTTTTTATGTCTATGAGACATGTCTGCTCCTGGCAGCATCAACCTACTTCAGAGAAGATGAGGGGCACTGAAGAAACTCCTTATGGAGTTTACTTCCTTTGTTGCAAAATGTTAGACACTTGGTAAGAAAGTGCCCTTGCCTCAACTGCTGACAGTAGATTGTCTGAATGGACAAGGAGGACACAAAAGACAGGATTGCTGAACCTTGCATAGGCAAGATAGAAGGCCCTTTAGAAAATACTGCTTCATTGATGACTCTGTCCAAAATACTAGGCCTGTGGGCCAAAGATGGATACCACAACTGAGAAACCTTGGGTGAATGTCCAGGCAGCCATCAGTTTCTGTCATTTCTCACATTTTTTTGGAAGTTGCCTGCTTGCATTTCCTGCTTACTTAGTTAATATTATTTCCTTCTTGGGTCTTTGAGGGAGTTGAAGACTAGATATTTATAGTTTTACTTGTTAGCTAATTCAGAAAAGAAATTCACTAAATAGGTGTAAAGCATATATGTTTAAAAGACATTAAAAGAGAGTATTCAGTAGCTAATACAAGTTAGGATAGAAAGTGAATTAGTTACAACATTTTGGACTCACCAAAATGTAATAAATAATGGAATAATTTCTCTGAGTCTGTCTAATGTTAATGGACTAGACAATGTTAATGTAATTCTTGACTATATATATTGTATATACTTATTATACTTATTGAATATAGATTTCTTATAATCTATATTCTTATAATCTTATAATCTTATAATCTTCTTTTATTACTTTAGACAAAAATGGGGAAATAAAACTTTCCTGAGGATCAGAGGGTAGAGCCAGCCACTAGATTAGACATAGAGGTCAGGCAGTGGTGGCACACATCTTTAATCCTAGCACTTGGGAGGCAGAGATGCTGTGAGATGTTCTATATGTTAAATGTGTTGCTCTGATTGGATAATAAATAAAACACTGGTTGGCCAGTAGCCAGGCAGAAAGTATAGGTGGGACAAGGAGAGAGGAGAATTCTAAAAATTAAAAGGCTGAGGCAGAGAGACGCTGCCAGCCGCTGCCATGACAAGCCAGATGTAAGGTACCGCAGCGACACAAGCCACATGGTAACTTACAGACTAATAGAAATGGGTTAATTTAAGATATAAGAACTAGATAACAAAAAGCCTGCTGTGGCCATACAGAATATAAACAATATAAGTCTCTGTGTGTTTATTCAGTTGGGTCTAAGCAGCTGCAGCACTGGCAGGTAAGAGAGATTTGTCCTGACTGTGGGCCAGGCAGGAACGGAGAACTCTCCACCTACACAGAGATTCATCTGCATCTCTGTGAGCTCAAGCACACCCTGGACTACATGATACTGACTCAGTCTCAGAGAGAAAACAAAGCCAGACAATGGTGGTGCACACCTTTAATCCTAACAATTTAGATCTCATGACTTGGTGAGGAAGTACACATGCCTTTAATAACAGGAAGTAATATGTGAAGATGAAGAAAGTTCTATAAGTTACAAGGAGACTAGAGGCTCTTTTTGGCTTATGCCTTTACAGTTATGACTCAGAGGCTTTCAGGACAGTCTAAGGAGTTGGTGAGTAGAAGTTGGCTGTGGCTTGCTCTGCTTCTCTGATCTTTCAGCTTTTACCCCATTATCTGGCTCATGGATTTTTATTAATAAGACTTTTTTTTATTTTGCAGCATGGTTTCTGTGTAGCTTTGCACCCTTCTTGGAACTCACTCAGTAGCCCAGTCGGGCCTCGAACTCACAGAGATCCACCTGTCTCTGCCTCCAGAGTATTGAGATTAAAGCCATATGCCACCACCACCCAGCTTTAATAAGACCTTTTAAGATTTGAACAATACCTGCTAAGGAAGCAGTTAGGCTGACTGAAGATTTTTAACTGTGCTTGTGCTTCTTCAGCTCCAATTCCCCTGTCTCATCCTCATTTGTGCCACAGAATAATCTGTGGTATCTCCCTTCATCTAGAGTGAATCCAACAAAATTTCTTACCTCAATAATCAAACTCGGAGTACTGTCTCAACTTTTAACTCCAACATGGCCTCCTTGGGAACCCAGAAACCACTGTGGTCAACGAAGAGCTAACCTAAAAACAGATCTTTACCCTTCCTTATTCCTTTGAGTCCATTCCTGCAGCCTTACCCCCAGCTCTGCAGCAGAGCACTTGCCTTAGCCACCCACATCTCTAGTGGATGTCTGAGACCCCTCCTAACATCTCTACCACAATGCAAGGATTTGCCCCACACCTCAACTCAATCAAGCATTCCCTAGAAACAGACAGACCAACCTAGGCAAGGAAACAGGTTAAATGCAGATCTTCACCTCTCCATTTGCTTCTCCATGTCCAGTCTCCTAGTCTCATTTCAAGCTCTATGTACAACACCTGCTGCAGCCTCCCTCCCACATATGACCCTGTCTCCTGGAGATAACACAGATCTTAACAACCAAAGTTCCTTCCTTCTCCCTTCTCATTTCTTTGTCCTAGCAAATCATGAAATCCAGAAGATACTATCTAAAAACTTACTGGCCACTCTAACCAGGAAACAATTAGACTAACTGCAGATCTTGATCTCTCCTTCCATTCTTCCAAGTCCAAACTTCAGTCTCATTCACAACTTTATTTCAAACCTTCTCTTGTGATCTGACTTCACTAAGTGGTCCCATTCCCAGGTAACTAACTACGTAGCTCTGATGGAATAATCTGTACTCTTCCCTTCTGTGGATCTGCTTATGCCTTCCTCCTAGATCATCTCTAATCTTAAATGTCAGCTTTGTAAACCTGGAGACATTTTACCTGAAACCCCCAGTGGCCTCACTTACAGGATTCCAGAAGAATTTTCTACCAGGCAACTCACAACCAACACACTATCCTAAGTACCAGACCCAGCAACAGAAAATAAGGAAGGAAATACCAACCCAGCAAAGACAGTACCAGATATCAGCATGTAGAATTACAATTTTACCAATCCCAGATGCCTAGATGCCAGCCTAAAAGCACAGTCAATAACATCCAAGACAGTACGGCTTCACTAGAGACCAGAAAATATACTACAACAGGCTCTGACTATTCCAACAGAATTTCAGAATAAGAAAAGAACACTAAAAAGCTGGTATGAAGATGATACAGGTAGTTAAAGAGGAAATGATAACTCTCATAAAGAAATCTGTGAAAACACAAGCAGTAGAAGGAAATGAATAAAACCAATGGCTGAAAATGGAAAGAGTATTAGATATAAAAAATTGAAATTGAAGGAAACACAAAAGAAAAATTTAGGAAATCAAACAGGAATCTCAGAGATGATCTTCATGAATACAATACAAGAAATGGATGAGAGAAACTCAAGCATTGAAGAAAATGTAGAAGATATGTAGACATTTGTCAGAGAAAATGTTAAATCTAAAATATTCCTAGCACAATACATTCAGGATATCTGATACAGCATAAAATAATAAGTTTAATAAGAAGAATAGAGGAAAAAAAATACAGTTCAATAATTATATAAATATTATAATTTATATAATATATAATATATAAATATAAGTAAACAACAAATATAAATGTACATACATATGAATACCATATAAATAATATAAACTAATAATGGGGTAGATGGTGTCCCAAATGTCTATCTCTAGACATCAAAGTAATTTTCTTTTACTTTGAATAGATCAAATCTAATTTAGTTGTTGGCAAAGAGACATTATTGAAACTTTAAACAACATAGTTTGTAGGTTGCTCTTTACAACCTGCCATAAAGGACTCATTTTTGAAGAAAACACCTTCAGAATTCATTGAACATGGAGATGATTGATTGGTGACTATATAGAGCTTTCACCCTTAGTTTCTAGCATCTTTGATAGAGGAACTTACTTTGCACACAATCAAAAGAGAAATGTAGACATGAAGCCAGACACAAATCCTTTGATCAATAATGATGTCTGCTGTTCAGCAATCCTTTTCTACACTATGAATATGTTTAATCTCATTAGTTAATAAAAAGCTGATTGGAAGTGAGTAATAGAGAAAAAAACAAAACTGAGATTGATGGGAAGAAGAAGGGTGGAGTTAGGAGATATGCCAGCCAACCACCCAGGAAGCAAGACTTGCTAGAGGACAGGTAAAGCCATGAGCCACCTGGCAATATATAGATTAATAGAGATGGGTAAATTTAAAGGTAAGTGTTAGCTTGTAACAAGCCTAAGCTATCAGCCAATCATTCAAAATTCACATTCAGCCTCTGTGTTGGTTATTTGGGACCAGTAAATTAGAACAGGAAACATTCATTTACATAGTCCTACTTGCAAGATATGTATGCTAGGCCAATGATGCCACAAATCTCATGAGAGTAACCAACCAGTAAAATATTTTCCTTAAGGCCCACTCCATGTGATGGGATACATACCTGACACTGCTTTGATGGCAAGAGACTAGGGTAAAACCAAATAATACTGTCCTAACATATTGTGAAAAATGACAAATAATGATGTTCTGCTATATTCAGATTAGAGCCTTGTTTAGCCAACATTAGAGAAATTTCATCCCAAAGCAGTTGGGAACAAACAGACAGACAATACACAGAGTTTGAGATGCTCTTGGACAATCAGCCCTAAATCATCTGTCTCTACCAAATCTCTCACTTTAGAGCTCAGAGAACTCTTCAGAAGAAGAAAAAAGAATGTTAGAGCCAGGGAAGAAGGAGGACACCAAAAAACAAGGCCTTCCACATCAACACAAGGAAAGCACATATGACCCCACAGACTGGTACAACATGCATAGTGCCACTCCACTCTGCACCAATTTTCTGTTTATAAGTTATGACTTCCAGTTTAGTGATTTTATGGGATTCCTGAGTTTGTGAACATGTGGGTCTCTGCTTCTGCTTTCCCTTGTGCTCTTTTCCTTCTGTTGGTTTGTGTTGTCCAGCTTTGTGAGGTAATATTATTTCAACATATTGTACTTTATTTTTCTATATTTTTTAAAATGAATGAATTAATGAGTAAATGAATGAATGAATGAAAAAATCTATGCACTAAGCCAAAGGTTAACAACTCAGCTTTCACTTATACCTGTTGGGAGAGGGAAAATCAGTTTTTCTTCAATGCAGTGAACTGGTATATCAATCATTCCAATGCAGTCTTCATGTTCAGAAGCAGTTGACCAACATATAATAGACCTGATTTTGTTGCTTCTCTTCTGTACTCAAGCTTTGGCAGAAGAACAACCATATTCACACATTTGTATCCACACCATCATAAACAAACATACCTATGCACATAAAAAAAGCTAAAAGCCAAGTCAAATGTGATGGCATCTATCTGCGATACTAAAACGCAGGAGGAAGAAAGAGACTTGAGACAACCAAAGGTTCAGTGTCATTTTCCAGTTCACATAGCATTTGTGGCTATCCTGGAGTACATCAGATGCTGTTAAAAAAAAAGCCAAACTCTGTTAGCAAAAACACAAAAATAACCAATGTCATAAATGTAGCTGATAATTAACAGTGGTTCTGACTTGGAAGTGATATTAAAAATATGTGTTTATTTGGAGGCAGGGATTCCAGAGGGTATGTCAATAAGGTTGTCTCAGTCTTGGCATGTAGATGAGGATAGTCATGAACTATTGATCCACTTGAATCTGTCCCATGAATGTTGTGATTGAAGGCTTGCATCATAATAATCAGCCTTGATATTTATTATTTTGTTACATTTTCATTGATGTGTATCAAGTGATGACACCTAATGGCTGGATCCAACAAAAACAACCATAAAATCTATGTGTTAACAGGGAGTAATGTTCAAAAAACAAACAAGTACATACCTGCCTCCTGGTGAAGTATGCTAATAGAACAGAAAGATTGCATGACAGAGATGGGAAGAATAATATTTTGTATAATGATGGGATGAATGATTCCCATCAATACAAAAACATGTTGAGTGAAAAGAATTGATGGTATTAATCAAGGTTATATAACATTGTTAATTATCACATCAATGAACAGAGTGAGGAGAATAAATCATCTGGTAAAGACTGAGGTGGGGAAGCAGAGAAGGAGTGGGAAAGATGGAGAGAGAGAGAGAGAGAGAGAGAGAGAGAGAGAGAGAGAGAGAGAGAGGTTTCACATGGGCATTCAGATAGCATGCAAGGCCCTAGAAACTTGTAGTTAATGAAATCATTTTCAAAAGATTTATTTTTTATTTTTGTATATGCTTGTGTATTTTCATAGAAGTATGAATCTGTGTGTGTATGTGTGAGTGTGTATATGTGTGTGTGCCCACTGAAGTTTGAAGAGTGTCATTTCCCTGAAGCAGTAGTCATGAAACAATTTGAGCTACTTAATGTGAGTGCTAGGAAACACAAGCCACTCTTCTAAGTACTTTTTTCTGTACTTCTAAGTACTTTTGATTACTGAAGTAACTATCCAGCACTAATGACTTAATTTTGAAGAATAAGTTATAAAAACAATTTGATTAAACAAGGAAGTATAGAAATTTTCACAGACGCTCTACACAACAAATAAATTGTGAGTAAATTAAATAGATATACAAAAGGGAATGGTGGCACTATGAGATAACAATGGGTAAAAAAAGTGTTTATCATATAAACCTGATAACCAATCTGTCTCTGTAACCCACATAAATCAGTAGAAAAGTAACTCTGCAACATTGTTCTCAAGTTTCTCAAATGTTCTTTGAAATGTGTGTAACCACATAGCCACTCCTGCAGACATACACACTAGATCAGAATTAATAAGATATTTTGAGGGCTGGGGGTGGGAGGAGGGAGGAGGGCAGATCTGTGGGTGGTATATGGAGTGAGTAGATAATCTCTTTATAAAGAAAAATGAAAAAATGAATAAATTCTAAAAAAGGATATTTTTAAAGGAAAACAATAATAGTGTGAAGGCAAGATGGAGGACTTGGGACGATCCAGTAATAACAAAGATAACAGAATAAGAAGATAAAAGGGAAAATTCCAAGATATCTGTCACCCTATGCAAAGATGAAATCTAAGTTTCATAGGTATAGAAAACATTTTATGATCATTTCTTGTAGTTAGGAAATGAGATGTTATGTTTAGTAGCTTTTATTGTTAATTTAACACAACCTATATCCACCTTGGAAGAGATTTGTAATGAGGAATCATTTAGACTACATTGGCCTGTGGGCATGTCTTTGAAAGAGTATCCTGATAGTTCATTAATAATGTAGAATGATGAATCACATTGTGGGCAGCATCATTCCCTACTCATAGGAGTCCACAAAAGTATAAGGGAAGAGAAAGCTAGTTGCAGGTAAGAAAGCAAGAGTAAACACATTGTCTGTCTGATTTTGACTGTGAATGCAGTGTTTGAACTTCCTACCAAGACTTCTTATCAATACTATACTATACTCTGGAGTTGTAAGCAAAACAAACCCTTTTCTCGCTAAGTTGATTTTGTTAGAATGGATACAAATTCACCTACGGGCAGAATTTAGAACCTCAAATAGACAAGACCAGAAAAGAACCACCTCTCAAAATATTATATTTAAATAAAGAATATGTATTGACCTTGGTAAGAGAGAAACGTCAAGACAAAATTAAAGGAAGGTCTGTCAGAATAACAGATTTTTAGCTGAGATTTTGGAAAGAAGGAGAAACTGGAAAGCTGTATTTCATGTTCTAAAAGATAGCTAATGACAATTCAGAATACTCATCAAAGCTGCTTGTCATTACTGAAGAAATATAAAAATTTATGTGCTAAAAATATGCAAAATGAAATTATGACCACCAACACAGCTCTACAAAGTATATTTAAAGGAATCTTTTATAATTAAGAGAAATATAGGTGTACCCTTAAGAGTGCAACAAGCAAAACTCATGTCACCAGTCAACTTGACACAACCTAGAATTATCTGAGAAAGCCTCAGTTAAGATATTGTTCTCATCAGGCTGACATGTCACCAGGTGTTTGAGACATCATCTTCATTGATGATCAATGTGTTTGGGCCCACAGCATAGGTAGCTGAGACTGAGTTGTATAAGAAGGAAACTGAGCATGAAACACTGATGAAGTTAACAAGTAGATTAGTAAAATGGTTTCTGCTTCAGTTCCTTTTGGAGATACTGCCCTGAATTCTCCAATAGATAAATTGTGACCAGAAAGTATAATAGTTTCTTCCCCTACAATGATTCTAGCAAGAGTGTTTTTTCACATAAACCATAAAGCAAAGTAGAACAACCGCTAAACAAACAACAATAAAAGGAAAACAGCTCGAGCACATTGGCAAAATCATCAAAATTACAATAATGAATACACACCTTTCAGTAGTATCTTAATTATAATGGAATCAATTTCTTAATCAAAAGTCACAGGTTAGGAGATTAGAATAATAAAGTATGAAGCATTTTTTGTTGTACTCCATCATAAAAGACATATGTAACCTTACAATGAAATGACGAAAAAAGATGTTCGAGGCAAATGGAGCTTGAAAACAAGAAACTGTTGCTAATGCAATCTAACAAAATAGACTTAAAAACACATGTAATGAGAAATGATAAATATCACTTCCTACTAATTAAAGGAACAATTCAGGGAGAGAACTGTACAATTCCACACACAAGTGCACCCAGTACTACACAGAAAATACTACTAGATGTAAAGCCACAGGCTATCACTGGGTATTATAGTAGTTCATTCTAAGAATTAACCCATCATACCAAAATAAAGTAGACAGAATTAAATGAAATCAAAGGCAAGATGGCCTGAAAAGGCAACTAGAGAATATTGCATACAAACACTGCAGAATACAAATTGTTCTTAGCAGCCCATGGAACTTTCTTTAAAATACATCATATATTAGGACACAAAGAACATCTCACCAAATATGGGGAAACTGAAATATTTCCTTTTATTCAACCTGACCACAATGAAATAGCTTCAAATAATTAAGAGAAATTCTAAAAGCTAAACAAACTCATGGAGATTAAACAAATCACAACATAATCATGAACGATTTCTTGAAGAAACCAAGAGTAGAAAGACTCCTTCAATAAAATGAAAATTGAACACAATATCATTTAATCTGGGAGATGTAATGTAAATAGTCCTAAGAGAGATGTTTAAAGGTCAACATGCCTACATTAAGAAATCAAAGAGATTTCTAATTATTTAGTTAATGTTTCACCTTAGAGCTCTGGAAAAAACAAGTTACACATCAAAATCTGGAGCTAGAAAGAAAGTACTGACATTAATGAAATTAGTGAGATGAAAAGGAACAAGGAAACAAACCACAGAGTCAATGAAATCTATTTTGCTCCTTCAAAATGTAAACAATATTGACAAACTTTAGATAAACTAACCAAAAAGGAAGAATGTATGCCAATGCTGATACAGTAAGACATGAAAACGGAGTCATTATGACAACCTACAGTCAAATTCAGAAAATTATTAGTTTACCTTAAGAACTTTCCACTAAACTGGAAAATCTAAAATATATGAATGAATTTCTAGATAGATTAAAAACTACCAAAATTAAACTAAGATGATGTTTTAAACATTTAATCAAGTGTGGATGGAGATAAGGCTCCGCAGTTAAAAGCATTCACTGTTCTTATAGAGAAGCAGAATTGAATATCTAGTACCTGTATGACAAATAAAATGCCTTTGCCGAGACACTTTGGGCACCAGACACGTATTCAACAAACACATACATGCAAGAAAATCACTTCTACACATAAAATAAAATGAAACTTAAAAATAGTCAGGACTGACTCTGCCCCTTGCCTGTCACCTCTGGGGTGGGAGAAGGCACAGCAAAGACCAGCACTAACTAACTTAGCTACTTGTGAGGCCCAATCTAGGGCTTTGAGTTGGGTCACCCCAACATTGACCCTATCTATGAGCTGGTGGAGAAGGTGAAGAGGGCTGGTCCTTCAGAACCTAGTCACAGGATATCCATGATTGTGAGCAATAGTAGCATATCCAAGATGTGTTTAGGTGATGGTCAGTATTGATGGGGTAACAGAATGCAGAGGCCGTGAACCGGACCAACAGCTCATTGCAATGTACATTACTAGTAAGTAAAGCTGTTTGGGCAAAATGATATACTGTATGACACACCCCAGTTTCCTATGCCATTATGACGTAAAAATAATTAATGGAGATGTAGGAAAAATGGAGTAGCAAAGTGGTACAAGTATGTTGGAACTGGAGGCATGACTTGTTTGACTAGTATGAGAAAAGACTGCTATTGATAGTTGAGCATATCTATGCCCAGAGTGTTCGACAAGATGGTTTGATGTCCCGGCCAGAGGGATCTTCAGCAGAGACCCTAGAAGGGGGAATGTTAAATGAAAGGGACAAGAGACACAAAGAATTGACAGCAAGACAGTATTCTGATCAAGCTGCAAAATTTTATTTTGAAATCCTGCCCCGGACTCCCCTTCTGGACCAGAGGTGAGTGTCTGGGCTCAGCCTAGACCCCATGCATCCCTGGGCACCAGCCACTCCTGGGAAGACCTGCCCAACTTGGCCCTAGGTTCTGGCCACCAGGCAGGTTCCTTTCTAGCCCTACCAGGAAGGCTCCCCTTCTCCAAACCCCCAGGAGATCCTGCAATCTCCATGCCCTACCCCCACGCCCATCCGCCCGAGACCCCAGCCACTTCCTGAGACTTAGAGACTGGCCCCCAGCTCCCATCCTGCCCCCGGACTTCCCTTCTGGATCAGAGGTGAGTGTCCAGGCTCAGCCGAGACCCCCATCCCTGGGCACCAGTCACTCTAGGGAACCCTGTCCAACTTGGCCCCAGGTTCTGGCCACCAGGCAGGTTCCCTTCTAGTCCTACCACCGGGAAGGCTCCCCTTCTCCAAGACCCCCGGTAGACCCTGCAATCTCCATGCCTTGCCCCCTCGCCCATATGCCCCAGAACGCAGCCACTTCCCCAAGACTTACAGACTGGCCCCTAGATCCCATCCTGCCCCAGACTTCCTGTCTGGACAAGAGTTCCCATCCTGCCCCGGACTTCCCATCTGGACAAGAGTTCCTATCCTGCCCTGGAGGTACGATTTGGACAAGAGAGCTCCGATCTGGACAAGAGAGCTCGATCTGGACAAGAGAGAGAGACTTCCTGAATCTGTCAGCTCTGCCTGAACCAAGTGCACTGATAAGACCAAGAACAAACCACAAGGAGATGGGCAGATGTCAAGTCAGAAGTACATACAACAAAATGAAGAGCAATACGGCATTACCAGAACCTAGACCTCCTCCAACATCTAGACCTGAACATCAAAAATTGGAAAAAGCAGAAGAAAACAGACTTATGAATAACATCATGAAGAAGGTAGAGGCTTATATAGAGGAAAATACAAAAAATGGGAAGAATGCTATAAAAATAAAACTAGAGGAAAGGACAAATAAAGTAGAAGAAAACAGTAAAATCCTGGAAGAAAACAATAAAACACTGAAAGAAAATCATGAAAAAGCAATGAAACAAATGAAGGAAACAGTCCAAGACCTGAAAAGGGAAATAGAAAAAATGAAGAAGACACAAACAGAGTGAATGCTGGAAATAGAAAATCTGAGTAAATGATCGGGAACTTCAGATGCAAGTATAACCAACAGAACGCAAGACATGGAAGAGAGGATCTCTGGCGTTGAAGATATGGTAGAAGAAATACATTCATCAGTCAAAGTAAACACGAAAGCAACAAAGTCATGAACTAAAATGTCCAAGAAATTTGGGACACCATGAAAAGACCAAACCTATGAATAATAGGGGTAGAAGAAGGAGAAGAATACCAACTCAAAGGCACAGAAAATATATTCAACAAGATCATAGAAGAAAACTTTCCCAACTTAAAGAAGGAAATGCCTATGAAGATACAAGAAGCCTATAGAACACCAAACAAACTAGACCCCTCAAAAAAGTCCCCTTGCCACAAAATAATTAAACAACTAAATGTACAGAATAAAGAAAGAACATTAAGGGCAGCTAAGGAAAAAGGCCAAGTGAATTATAAAGGCAAACCCAACAGAATAACACCTGATTTCTCAATGGAGACTTTGAAGGCCAGAAGGACCTGGACAGATGTAATGCAGACACTAAGAGACCATGGATGCCAGCCTAGACTAATACACCCAGCAAAACTTTCAATCACCATAGATGGAGTGAACAAGGCATTCCAAGACAAAACCATATTTAAACAATACTTATCCACAAACCCAGGCCTACAGAAAATACTAGAAGGAAAATTCCAACCTAAGGAAGTCAGATACACCCTGGAAAACATAGGCAAGCCACAGCAGTAAACCCCAAAGAAGAGAAGTACACACACACTACCACCCAAAAATAACAGGAATGAACAATCACTGGTCATTAATATCCCTTAATATCAATGGACTTAATTCACCTATAAAAAGACACAGGCTTACAGAATGGATAGGAAAGCAGGACCATCTTTCTGCTGCATACAAGAAACACATCTCAAATTCAAAGATAGACACTACCTAAGAATAAACGGCTGGGAAAAGACTTTCCAATCAAACGGTCTTAAGAAACAAGCGGGTATAGCCATCCTAACATCCAGCAAAATAGACTTCAAACTAAAATCAATCAAAAGAGATTAAGAAGGGCATTACATACTCATCACAGGAAAGATCCTCCATTATGAAGTTTCAATTCTGAACATTTATGCCCCAAACACAAGGGCACCCACATATGTAAAAGAAACATTACTAAAGCTTAAATCACATACAAAACTGCACACATTACTAGTGGGAGACTTCAACACCCCACATTCACCACTGGACAGATCTGCCAAATCAAAACTTAACAGAGAAATAAAGGACTTAATTGATATCATGACTCAAATGGACAATATCTACAGAACATTCCATCCTAACAAAAAAGAATATACTTTCTTCTCAGCACCCCATGGAACCTTATCTAAAATCGACCACATACTTGGCCACAAAGCAAATCTCAACAGATACAAAACAATTGGAATAACCTCCTGTATTCTATCACACCACCATGGCTTAAAGTTAGATTTCAACAACTACAAAAACTACAGAAAACTTACAATCTCATGGAAACTGATTAATACCCACCTGAATCACCAATGGGTCAAGGAAGAAATAAAGAAAGAAATTAAAGACTTCCTAGAGATCAATGAAAATGAAGACACCACATACCCAAACTTATGCGACACTATGAAAGCAGTGCTAAGAGGAAAATTCATAGCACTAAATGCCCACATAAAGAAGTTGGAGAAATCTCACACTAGTGACTTAACAGCACACCTGAAAGCTCTAGAACAAAAAGAAGCAAAGTCTCCCAGGAAGAATAGATGCCAGGAAATTATCAAAGGGAACACTGACATCAATAAAATAGAAACAAAGAGAATACAAAAAAAATAATGAAACAAAGATTTGGTTCTTTGTGAAAATCAACAAGATAGACAAGCCCTTATCCAAACTAACCAAAAGACAGAGAGAGAGCATCTAAATCAACAAAATCAGCAATGAAAAGGGGACATAACAACAGACAATGAGGAAATCCAGAGAATCATCAGGTCATACTTCAAAAATCTCTACTCCACAAAACTGGAAAATCTAAAAGAAATGGATAATTTTCTGGATAGGTACCACATACCTAAGTTAAATCAAGACCAGACAAACTATTTAAATAGTCCAATAACCCCTAATGAAATAGAAACAGTAATTAAAAGTCTCACAAGCAAAAAAAAAAGCACAGGACCAGATGGTTTCAGTGCAGAATTCTACCAGATCTTCAAAGAAGAGTTAATACCAATACTATCTAAATTGTTCCACACAATAGAAACAGAAGGAACATTACCAAACTCCTTCTATGAGGCTACAATTACCTTGATTCCTAAATCATACAAGGATACAACAAAGAAAGAGAACTACAGACCGATCTCCCTCATGAACATTGATGCAAAAATACTCAATAAAATACTGGCAAACAGACTCCAAGAACACATTAAAACAATTATCCACCATGATCAAGAAGGCTTCATCTTGGCCGGGCGGTGGTGGCGCACACCTTTAATCCCAGCACTCGGGAGGCAGAGCCAGGCGGATCTCTGTGAGTTCAAGGCCAGCCTGGTCTCCAAAGCGAGTTCCAGGAAAGGCGCAAAGCTACACAGAGAAACCCTGTCTCGAAAAACCACAAAAAAAAGAAGGCTTCATCCCAGGGCTGTAAGGGTGGTTCAACATACATACAAAAGTCCGTCAATATAATATACCATATAAAAAACTCAAAGAAAAAAACCACATGATCATCTCACTAGATGCTGAAAAGGCATTTGACAAAATCCAACACCCCTTCATGATAAAGGTCTTGGAGCGATCAGGAATACAGGGAACATACCTAAACATAATAAAGGCAATTTACAGCAAGCCAACAGCCAACATCAAATTAAATGGAGAGAAACTCAAAGCAATTCCACTAAAATCAGGAACGAGGCAAGGCTCTCTGCTCTCCCCGTACTTATTCAATATAGTACTTGAAGTTCTAGCCAGAGCAATGAGACAACATAAGGAAATTAAGGGGATACAAATTGGAAAGGAAGAAGTCAAGCTTTCCCTATTTGCAGATGACATGATTGTATACTTGAGTGGCCCCAAATATTCAACCAGGGAACTGATACAGCTTATAAACACCTTCAACAACATAGCAGGATACAAGATCAACTCAAAAAAATCAGTAGCCCTCCTATATACAATTGACAAAGAGACTGAGAAGGAAATCAGAGATACATCACCCTTTAAAATAGCCACAAATGACATAAAATATCTTGGGGTAACACCAACCAAGCAAGTGAAGGACCTATATGACAAGAACTTTAAGTCCCTGATAAAAGAAATTGAAGAAGATCTCAGAAAATGGAAAGATCTCCCATGCTCATGGATAGCCAGGATTAACATAGTAAAAATGGCAATTTTACCAAAAGCAATCTACAGATTCAATGCAATCCCCATCAAAATACCAACACAATTCTTCATAGACCTGGAAAGAATAATACACAACTTCATATGGAAAAACAAAAAACCCAGGATAGCCAAAAGAATCCTGTACAATAAAACAACCTCTGGAGGCATCATGATCCATGACTTTAAGCTCTACTGTAGAGCTACAGTAATAAAAACAGCTTGGTACTGGCATAAAACCTGACATGTGGGCCAATGGAATCGAATGAAGACCCTGACATTAATCTGCACACCTACAAACATATAATTTTTGACAAAGAAGCCAAAACTGTACGATGGAAAAAAGAAAGCATCTTCAACAAATTGTGCTGGCAAAACTGGATATTAACATGTAGAAGGCTGCAAATAGATCCATATCTATCACCATGCACAAAACTTAAGTCCAAGTGGATCAAGGACCTCAACATAAATCCAGCTACTCTGAACCTGATAGAAGAGAAAGTAGGAAGTAGTCTTGAACGCATTGGCATAGGAGACCACTTCCTAAATAGAACACCAGTAGCACAGACACTGAGAGAAACAATCAATCAATGGGACCTCTTGAAACTGAGAAGCTTTTGTAGAGCAAAGGATATGGTCAACAAGGCAAAGCAACAGCCTACAGAATGGGAAAAGGCCTTCACCAACCCACATCTGACAGAGGACTGATATCCAGAGTATATAAGGAACTCAAGAAATTAGACATCAAAATGCCCAACAGTCCAATTAAGAAATGGGCTATAGAGCTAAACAGAGAATTCTCAACAGAGGAAACTCAAATGGCTAAAAGACATTTAAGGAATTGCTCAACATCCCTAATCATCAGGGAAATGTAAATCAAAACAACTCTGAGATACCACCTTACGCCTGTCAGAATGGCTAAGTTCAAAAACACTGAAGACACCTTATGCTGGAGAGGATGTGGAGCTAGGAGAACTCTCTTCCACTGCTGGTGGGAATGCAAGCTTGTACAACCACTTTGGAAATCAATATGGCGCTTTCTTAGAAAATTGGGAATCCATCTCCCCCAAGATCCAGCTATACCACTCTTGGGCATATACCCAAGAAATGCTGAATCATACCACAAGAGCATTTGCTCAGCTATGTTCATATCAGCATTGTTTGTAATAGCCAGAACCTGGAAACAACCTAGATGCCCTTCAACTGAACAATGGATAAATAAAATGTGGTACATATACACAATGGAATACTACTCAGCAGAGAAAAACAATGACATCATGAGGATTGCAGGCAAATGGATGGATCTAGAAAAAATCATTCTGAGTGAGGTAACCCAGACTCAGAAAGACAAACATAGTATGTACTCACTCATAGGAGGGTACTAGATGTGGAACAAGGATGACTGGACTGCTACTCACATCACCAGGGAGGCTACATGGAAAACAGGACACCAAGAAAGACACGGTGATCACCCAATGATGGAGAAATGGATGAGATCTACATGAACAGCCTGGACATGAGTGGGGGTATGGAATGACGAGGGTCAAGGGAAAGAGAGCTTGGGGGAGCAGGAGGTCCCAGCTGGATCAACAACAGAGAGGGAGAACAAGGAATAGGAGACCATGGTAAATGAAGACCACATGAGAATAGGAAGAAGCAAAGTGCTAGAGAGGCCCACAGAAATCCACAAAGATACCCCCACAATAGACTGCTGGCAATGGTCGGAGACAGCCCAAACTGACCTACTCTGGTGATGGGATGGCCAAACACCCTAATTGTCGTGCTAGAAACCTCATCCAATGACTGAGGGAACTGGATGCAGAGATCCACAGCTAGGCCAAGGTGGAGCTCTGGGAGTCCAATTAATGAGAAAGAGGAGGGTTTATATGAGTAAGAATTGTTGAGACCAAGGTTGGATAAAGCACAGGGACAAATAGCCAAACGAATGAAAACACATGAACTATGAACCAATGGCTGAGGGGTCTCCAACTGCATCAGGCCCTCTGAATGGGTGAGATAGTTGATAGGCTTGATCTGTTTGGGAGGCATCCAGGCAGTGGGTCCGGGTCCTATGCTCATTGCATGAGTTGGCTGTTTGAAACCTGGGGCTTATGCAGGGTCGTTTGGCTCGCCCTGGGAGGAGGGGACTGGACCTGCCTGGACTGAGTCTACCAGGTTGATCTCAGTCCTCACGGGATTCTTTGCCCCGGAGGAGATGGGAATAGGGAGTGGGCTGGGGGAAAGTGAGGGGGGGTGTGGGAGTGGGGAGAACAAGGGTATCCGTGGCTGATATGTAGAACTGAATTGTATTGTAAAGTAAAATGAAATAAAATTTTAAAAAAATTTATTTTTCTGTGGTGGGTTTTATAATAAGCAGACCAGGAAACTTTCTTTGGGAAAACAATCAGGGGACTGTTGAGTTGCTAATCAACCCAACCAAGCAACCCAACCACAAAACATTGTTACTAATGGTCAGTGTAGCAGAAAGATAAGGAAATGATAAGTTACTTTCTAATAACTCAGGATTTGTCCAGGAATGTCAAAAGTTTCTGGTTAGTGGCTGAATCAATACTGGACAACAGAAACTTAACTCGGGCAGGCAATATGGCATGGCTCCTAAAATTGTCCTTAGCATCTCCTCCCTTTATTTTATTTTATGAGTAGTGTGCCCACCTGAACGGTGGTGGACCTTAACCACCTGGGGGAGACACTGACCTGATTCCTCCTAGAGCTGCTGCAGGCATGAGAAAAAAAGTGTACCTTTTGGGGAGGAGAGGGCTTAGGTGTATTGGTGCCTCTAGATACCAACCTCTATGCAAGTCAGGTTTGTCTCTCAGGGAATCTGAACCAAGGGCCATTAAATCAGCCTTCCCCTGCAGTGCTTGGCCTTGTATCCAGCGGTGTCCATACTGGCTGATGCCAATAAGCATAGGTTCAGACTTTATGCTGCTCCTAAAGGAGAAGAGGACTGAGAAATATCATAGGGATCACATCCTCATCCAGCATTTCAAGCCGATGGTAATGAACCTATGGTTTTGATGCCAGGGAATCTATTTGATTTTTGATGAATTGGATTAGCCTGCCAATTATAAAGGGACCCAAAGCTACAAATAACAAAAGGCTGACTAATGGTCCTGCAAGAGGCATTAAAAGGGAGAACATGGATGATCTCCACCATTCATCTGCTGCAGCAGAAAATTGCTGCTTATGTAGCTCTAGGCTAAGTTTATGTAGCTTATTTATCTGGGTTTCTACCATTCAGACTCATTAATATAATAACGACATTCTTACCTTGGAAAAAGGCATGTCCCACCCTTTTCTGCTGTCAGCAGGTCCAAGGCCCGTCGGTTTTGTAGGGCAACCTGTGCAAGAGAGGTTAACTGCCTCTGGAGGGAGGGTAAGGATGCTGCAGAAGCCTCAGTTGCTACCTGAAGTTGCTTGATAGGTGAGCCTTTGTTATAAGGGAATGACCCAGAACTCCTCCTGCCAAGCCTGCAGAGACCAGAGATGTGGCTAGAGAAATTGAAGATGGCTCTTTTTTGCTTGGGCTGGGGGGCATCCCATCCCAAGAACTCCACAGGGGTTCTGAGCATAAGTTATGGGACCAGAGTGACAGGTAGGCAGAGCATGTCCTATGGGATAGGGATGGTCAAATTTTTTGATAGAGTGCCATTGCACCAAATGAAAAATACGGGGTGGGGGGGGGGTAAAAGGATGATTGGGTAATATGATCTGGTTGCAAAAAGGAGGGGAAACACTTGAAAAGCAAAAATGAAACTTGGAGTGGCCTGAGTCAAGAAACAAGGGTACTTCAGGGATGGGGTAGAAGCCATGGGAATTATCAGTGGTGGTGCAATTAACGACCTGTGGCAGGGGTATTGCTATTAGGGAAGGATGTCCCAAGGCTGCACATAGGAAACACGATGAGAGATTTCCAATGCCAGTAACATTGACAAACCTAAGGCCTTCTTGGAGGAGGGAAAGCCAAGAAAATGGAGAGGAGGGGGATGATAATGGTGTCATTATTTTTTTTCTTGTATAAGGATATTATGATGGAATGTAGAATGTACTTGTACATAAGAGTTCTAAATGTAGAGTCTGAAGCTAGGACATGTGGCTGTTCGGGCCATGTACATGGCTCCTTCTACTGGACTAGTCCATCATGAGTCCCACGGGTTCCCAAACCACTAGGGAATATCCTGTAGATGTCTTACAAAATTTAGGGTCATTCCATTATCTCCCAATTACCTGTCCCTTAGCAGGAGGAATGGCATCATGAATTTTACAGTAAGAATAGGGGCATTCTATGCTTTTATAATGTTAAGTTATTTTCTAATAACTCAAGATTTGTTCAGGCATGTCAAATGTTTCTGGTTAGTGGCTCAATCAATACTGGACAACAGAAACTTAACATGGGCAGGCAATATGGCATGGCTCTTAAAATTGTCCTTGGCAGTTTGATTTTTGGTTTGTTTTTCTTTTCATTTTAAAATAAATTTATGTATACTTTTACATTCCGACCATAGTTTCCCATCCCTCCTCTCCTCCCAGGAACTCCCCCTAACCTCCCTCTGTTCCCACCCCTCAAACCACTCCTTCTCCATATCTGTTTAGGAAAGGGCAGGTCTCCCATGAGTATCAACAAATCATTGCCTATGAAGTTACAGTAAGAATAAACAATTTCCCATGTATTAAACCTGGACAAGCTGACCCAGTATGAGGGGTAGGTTCCTAAAAGCCAATAAAAGAATTGGAGACAGCCACTTTTCCCACTCTTAGGAGTCCTACAAAAGCACCAAGCTACAAAACTATAACACATATAGTGGGCAAACTGGTTGATTGGCAGTTAAGACTCTATGAGCCCCTATAAGCCCAGGTTGATTCAGTGAATTTTCTTGTGGTGTCCTTGATCCCTGTGGCTAATGAAATCCTTTCTCCCCCTCTTCTGCAGCATATTGTGAACTACACCTCTGAAGTCTGCATATATTTCCATCAGTTGCTGGATAAAGCTTCTCTCATGACAATTGTGTTAGGGACCAATCTGGTCACAGGAGATAGCCAGTTCAAACTACATATCTGCTATTTCTAGGAGTCTAAAGAATCTTCCTGATAGATTCTTTGGGGATTCCCTTATGTCATGTTGTTACCTAACCCTGAAATGCCCCCCTTTCCAGTAGTCTTTTTCATTACTCTATACCTTTACCCCCTCCCTCAAACTGATTGCTCATGTTTCCAACCCAACCTGCCCTCAGATGACTCACAAATTCTCTTCTATTTTCTTTCTACATGGATATCTTGGTGTAGCCCCCATGAATCCTTTTGTTACCTAGTCTCTCTGGGTCTGTGGATCATAGCATTATTATCCTTTATTTTGCAGCTAATATCCACTTATGAGTGAGTACATACCATGTCTGTCTTTCTCTGTCTGTGTTACCTCATTCAGGGTGATTTTTTTCTATTTCTATCCATTTGCTTCCAAATTTCTGTTGGCTTTGTTTTTAACAGCTGAGTTGAGTGCAAATGCCTCACATATAATTGGGTCTTTTTGTAGGTTGATTCCCAGTTTTCTGAGAAACCTCCACACTGACTTTCAAAGAGAATGTACAATTTTGCACTCCCATCAGCAATGGAAGAACGTTCCCCTCACACTACCTCCTCTCCAGCATAAGCTCTTTGATATAGATATATAGATATAGATATGATAAGATAAAATAGTAGATTGTTTAACCTACTTTTAAAAAGCAACAACTTGTTTAAAAATGTTTTACATTGCTATGGATTTTAGTTTATTGATACAAATTTAAACGTAATTTTGTTATACTTTATATGTATTTTAACTCTTATTTAAGGTCTTATGTTGATACAACTCATTTAAATTGTAATAAAACAATTAGTCTTCTATGATAGTCAAACTTATAGTCCTGTTAAGTTTTCGTAGATATACATAGATATAATTCAGTTAGGTAGACAATCATCAAACACTTCAAAGACATACAAAATTTCTGGGCAGTGAAACATGTCTGATCCTGACAACACCGATTTACTTCAGAAGGGAAGAGGGACATCAAAGACACTCTATGTAAAGTTTATCTTCTTCTTGACAAAAATAGCCACTTGGGCAAAAAATTGTTCTTGCCTGGACTGCTTGATCAACTGGACATGCAAGACCCATAAAAATATGACCACTAAGCTTTGCTTGACAAAATGGTCCTTCAGGTTCCTGCTTCACAAAAAAAAGAAAAAAAGAAAAACACTGAGAGACTCTAGGCCTGTGGAATAAAGACAGATTCACCAAATTTACAAAGGAACTTGGGATAACTGTCCAGGCTGCCAATTGCTTTTGTCTACTCTCCCAAGACTCCCAAAAGTTATTTATGTCCTTCACCTATTTCTCAGGTAATATTATATCCTTCTAAGGTCTTTGATATAGTTAAAGACTAGATACTTATAATTTTCCTTAGTTATGATAAAAGATAAGCTAGATATTAAACCTTAGACTCACAAATATAAGATAGATAAAATATTTTCTTTAATTTTGCCAACTACAAATAGACTAGATATTATAACTATAATTCTTACTTGATAACTATTTTATTATATATAATTTTACTATGTAAAAGTTAAAACCTCCCTTTTTAAAAAATACTGTAAAATATTCTCTATGCTACAAATATGTTGCTCTGATTGCTTAATAAATAAAATACTAATCAGCCAGTACCCAAACAAAAAATACTGGCGAGACAAAAAAAAAATTCTAACAGTAAAAGACTAAAACAAAAAAAAATGCTGCCAGCCACCATAAAAAAAAGTTATTGTACCAGTAAGCCACCAGCCACATAACAACTTATAAATTAATAAAAAAATGGGTTAATTTAAGATATAAAAACACCTAACAAAAAGCCTGAGCCATTAGGCCATACATTTTATAAATAATATAAGTCTGGATGTGTTTAATTGGGCCTAAACAACTACAAGAGACAAGTAAACACAAAAATACTCCAGTTACAGCTGTTACTTGAGCTTTTGTGCTGACAGGTTAAGAAAGAATTGCAGAGTCATTTTCATTTGCGTTCCCCTGTTGGCTAAGGATGTTGAACATTTCTTTAAGTGTTTCTTAGCAATTTTGGTTTCCTCTGTTGAGAATTCTCTATTTAAAGCTGTACTCCATTTTAAAATTGGATTATTTAGTTTGTTGGTGTCTAGGTTTTTTAGTTCTTTGATGTGTTTTGAATATTAACCCTATGTCAGATGCAGAGTTGTTGAAAATCTTTTTTCCAATCTTTGGGCTGCAATTTTGTCCCTATTGATGGTGTCCTTTGCCTTATAAAAGATTTTCAGTTTCATGAGGTCCCATTTATTAATTGTTGGTCTCAGTGACTGTGCTATCAGTGTTCTGTTTAAGAAGTTGTCTCCTGTGTCATTCAAGGCTATTCCCCATTTTCTTCTATCAGATTCAGTGTATCTGGATTCATGTTGTAGTCTTATATGTACTAAGACTTGAGTTCTGTGCAAAGTGATAACTATGGATTGATTTGCATTCTTTTAAAAGCTGATATCTGGTTAGACCACCATCATTTGCTTTCTTTTTCCATTGTATACTTTTTGTTTCTTTGTTGAAGATCAGGTGTCCATAGTTTTATGGATTTATGCCTTCAACTTTGGTTCAGTTACACTGATCCACCTTTCTGGTTTTTTCAAATTACCATATAGTTTTTACTACTACATCTCTGTAGTAGAGCTTGAAATCAGAGATGGTGATACCTCTGGATGTCCTGTTATTGTACAGGATTGTTTTAGCTATTACGCATCTTTGTTTTTCCATATGAAATTGAGTATTGTCTTTCAAGTTCTGTTAACAATTGTGTTGGAACTTTGATGGGAATAATGTTGAATCTGTAGCTTGCATTTGGTAAGATGATCATTTTTACTGTGTTTATCATACAGATCCATGAGCATGGGAGAACTTTCCCTTTTCTGATCTCTTTTTCAGTAAAGAACAATATTCAACTTTCCTTTCTTTTTATAAATATTTTCATTTTTTATTTTATTTTGGGGAGAGGTTACTGTCCCTGCTCCCTCTCCTTTCATGACCCAACCTATATTTCAGTCTATATTCAGTCTACCATTTTCTCTATGTGTTGTAGACTCTTCCAGATTATTGAGCCTGGCTTTATTCTCCCTCATCTCTACAATAAAACCCTTCCCCTCTACTATACATTAGTAAGGTCATATTCTCATTTTATGTGTCTTGTGCCTGAAATCCAGTAGAAACAATTAAGAGCCACATACAAGGGGCTCATTCTCCCATTACTGAATAAAACTGTTGATTTGACTCTCTTAAGGAAAGTATGGATCATTTGTTTCTGAAGGCTTTCCCTGCACACAGTATTCAATTCCAAATCCTAGAGTCTGCCTCTTCAGCTGCTTCTTCTTTCTATCTATGGTAAGTGTTTTTCCTTGCCTAATCAGTATGGGTCCTCTCTGTTTCTCTAACTCCTGCACCTTCCTGTGCCTTTCTGTGCACCCATCAACCATCGCTGGGTATTTCTGGCTCCTGAAGCCTGGTAACCTCCGTGGTCACCCACCATTTGGTAATCTCTCTACTAAGACACAGCCTTCTTTTTCTATTTGAAACTTCCCTTTCCCTAGAAGTACCTCCCAGTCTACCTCTGTAGATGTTTTTTCCTCTTCATTTTTTCATCCCTTATCTTTCATCTACTTGGTCAGTGTCAGCCTAGAGATGCCTGAATTGTCTCTGTTGGACCTCTACAAAAGCCACACTGGTGTACCAGAAAGTTTGTTTCACTATATAGTGATCCTATCACATGCAAAGGGATACATCCTATGTAATTTGGGACATTTTTCTCTGACAAGTTTCTCAATCAAACTGAGGATGCCATGGATTGAAGTTATTGATACCAGGTCACTTAACATTCTCTGTCCCTTGATTTCTCAGTTCTCATATGTACTTGAAACCTTCCTTGAGTTTCCTTGCCACAGCACCAGACTTACCTTCTCTGTCTCTTTCTTACTCTTTCATGGGCCTAATGATATTGGAACCTTTTCTTTGATTATAATTTAAATGAGATTGCAACTAAGAGTTTGCATGAATCTCAAAAGAGACTTTGAACTTTGGAACTTTAAACATTGTGGAGGCTGTCACAGAATGGGAACTTTTGTAATTAGACTAACTGTATTTTGTCTTATGTTATGACTACAAGCATATAGGTGCAAGGGAGTGGAATATGGTGGTTTGAATAGGTATAACACCCATAGACTCTTGTGACCGAATGCCTGTCCTATATAGAGTGGCACTATTAGGAATTGTGGCCTTATTGGAGTAGGTGTAGTCTTGTAGGATGAGATGTTTCATTGTGGGTGTAGGCTTTGAGGTCTTATATGCTTAAACTATGCCCAGTGTGGGATTATGCTCATTTCCTGTTGCCTGCAGATCAAGAAGAAGAACTCTCAGCTCCATTCTCAGCGCCATATCTGCCTGCACACTTGCATGTTTCCTGCCATGAAGATAATGGACTAAACCTCTGAAAGTGCAAATGTGTTCTTTAAAAGAGTTACTGTGGCCATGTCGTCTCTTAACAGCTATAAAAACTGTAACTAAGACATAGGGTCTAAGGAAGTAATTTCAAGTATGTAAAAGTAAGTTGTAAAGGTCAGAGGATGTGAATGCTTAAGTTTTGAGGTCTAATGAAATGATTTAAGAAGAGCAAAGGGCGTGGAAAAATGGAAAATGTTTCATATTTCTTTTCTTTTTTCCATGCTATTGTTATACTAAAAATTTGAAGGTTCAGAGTTTTAACATTAATCAATGGAGTTCTGATAAGCTATTAATCTAGCCATGGTAAAATACTACTATTATCATAATCACAAGCCCAGAAATTTGAAATTCCTTTGTTTTTTTCCCTAGGGATAGACTTTAAAAAATGCTTCACATTGTGCTGAAAACATCTTGTTCTAAACTTTATATATCTATCCTCTGGACAGAGGAAAAATGTTCATGGTTTTAACCCACAACCATGGGTTTTGATATGACTCCAAGGGATGAGTGTACTATAAATGTTTTAAAGACACCTGTGAAGTGCTATTTAATTTAAACCTATCACTCAGGAGACAGAGATCTCTCTGAGTCTCTGTGAGTTCAAAGTCACACTGGAAACAGAGTCAGATGTGGTGGAACACAACTTTAATCCCAACTCTTGAGATCTCATGTCTTCGCTTGGGAAGCCTACAAGCCTTTATTCCCAGGAAGTAAGATGTCAGGGCAGAAAAGGGTATACAATCCCAAGTAAACAAGAAGTCTCTGTCTTGAGGCTGAGGATTCTGCAGAGGTAAGAACGTGTCTGGCTTGTTCTGTTTCTCTGATCTTTCAACTTTTACATCAATATTTGGCACTGGGATTTTTTTTATTAATAAGACCATTTAGCAATTTGTGTTACACATCTGTTAACTGTTTTTTCAACAGTGAAAATTTCAGTACAGATTATAAGCAGTAGCAATGCTAATATATGCAAAATTTTTATCTCCTTGTGTAAATTTAAGAAATTAACTTTCTTAATTGATTAATGAAGTTTCAAGGATTTATGTCTTGGATCCATCTGTCACAACTCCTATTTTAGATAAGTACTCCTGTCAATCTCACCAGCTTACGCTTCCCTACTTACCCACTGTCAATTCCTAAATTTGGGATCTACCTATCTAACTATCTAACTATCTATCTCTCCATCTAGCTAACTTTCTCTGCTACCCTTAGTCTTCAGACTACTTCCACACCCCAACTACCTATAGTTCTGGAAGTTTCAAGTGTAAACCCAAGAAAAAGTTTTTCCACTATGCTCTTTAACTTTATCTTCTTTCTCTAGTCTGTAGCTGTCCCATCAGATTTCTAATTATTTTAAAAAAACCATAAATTGCTCCATTTTAAAATTAGCTACCCCTACACTTGCTATAAACCATGTAAACTTGATGTTTCTGAAGGAATTCCAGACTAGCCGGAGCCTCTGACTTTAACCAGAATTTTCAGACACTCTAAAGCTCGCAGCACTTTGCTTGCCCGAGGTTTCCCTCAGAACGTGGGAAGCAATCAAAACATATGTCTCCAAGCATTAACTTCTCTCCTTCCTCCCAACCTTTGATTAGAACTGCAAACTTCCCAGGTCATGACAATATCATCACCGAACAGATTACATAGTCCTTTATCATCAACAAAAAGTCTGGTATGTCAGGGCCAAAAGAAACTCAGGACAAATGGCTAAATTGGTGCCTATTAGCATACCAAAGTACATGTTTGCCTCCATTCTCTCACAGAAAATACCTGTTACAGAGTTCACATAAGTATCCAGTATCCTGTCTTCTCTCTGCTCATCTCACCCCAGTCCCTATCCTAAACTTTTCCAGATCACAGACTTTTATTCCCCAGCTTCTGATTTGTATATAATCCTTCCAAATTGACCACAACCCCCTTGGCTCTTTTGGTCTTCTTGGCCACTTTCTCTCAGCTCCTTCAGTTTTGGTCCTGCTTTCTTGCTCCCCACTTAGTAGCCTGGCCTATTCTGCTGGCCATGTTCTGTCTACTACTTTTTCTCCTTGCTCTGGACTCTTCTAGATGCCTCTGGGTATATTCTCCACCTTATCTACCAGAAATACCTCCCCTGTGGTCATAAAAAGGAAAGACAATATTGCATTATTTCTTTATTCTGAACATCCATATTTAAATATAAGTGTGTCTATATGACACACAAGCAGAGAAGTGCTGTGTGGGGGGAGAAAGTACTATCATGAGTGAACATATGGCACTTGTCAGTAGAGGAGCAATACTGAGAAAATGACAATGATGTGCATGCATGAACCAAAGTTTCCTAATGAAACCCATTATTGTATACACCCAGTAAAAATTACCAAAAAAGAAGAAAAAACAGAAATGCAAATACACAACTGTGAGCAGAAATGAAAGTTTATAAAGATCTACCATAGACTACTTAAATTAGGTTTAAATGTCTCTATAAATATGATTTATTTATTTTACCCAAATGTCACAGACTAAAAATTATCTACAAATTTCTGTAGTGTGTTTTATATTTCAGATATTACAAGGGTTGTTTTAAGGTAGAATTCTGTGAAGCAAATTGGACTTAACTGGCAATGTATAGTAAACCAGCCATAATAGGAACAAATATTTGATGACTCAAGACTACAAGATTCAGGGCTGGAGAGATGATTCAGAGGTTAAAAGCAGTGTATTACCCTCATAGAAGAAATGAATCTAGTTCCTAGGACACAAAGAAAGGAGCTCACAACATACATAGTGGTAACTCCATGGGAAACAATGCATTCTTCTTATCCCTAAAGGTACTACATACAGAAATGCATGTGCACACCCATGTATGCGATGCACACACCTAAACACACACACACACACACACACACACACACACACACACACACACACAGACTCACATAAAACAACCACCACTACTCCACTACTATGACCATTAATACTACTGCTATAATTACTACTAATACATTTTAGAAAAAAACCTACACAATTCAATAATAGCATATATTCTATGACCATATCCACTCAGTCCCTGCACAAGGACAGGAAAATAAACACCAATGTCCATGTAAGATTTTAAAGTTTTAAGAATTTATTTCCATGGAAACAGCCCTGGAGGAAAACCAGCCATTTTCTCCTGGAATACTTTATCAAAGGTTTCAGCTTGAGCTACTGTAAAGTGATTCTTCCAGTCCCCAGCCACACCTGGAAAATGTGAAGCAGACACAGAGATGGGTTAATGGTGATTGTAAATCTACTCTCATTCCATTATTCACATGATATTATCATCTGCTTAAGTAGGACCACACAGTCAATAACGTAGAACTAACAGTTATTCTATGGAGAACAATTCTTATGCTTTGAAAAATATGCAAACAGACTTATACCTCTGAATAAGTAATGTCAACCATCTCTTATACCAACATATCAACTCCACAATCTAGCAGCATGGACACTGGATCTATATTTTTAATGTCCAGGTTATTTCTCCTCCTCACTAGGCATGCTTCCACCATACTATCAAGCCCAACAGAGTTTCATATCTCAATTATCCAAACACAGTTCAATCTTTCTTTCTTCCTTTTTTGGTTTACTTATAAATGTTTTGCAAACTATACCAGCAACTTTTAAAACACCTTTTAAAATTAATTCTGATTATGTGTCTGTAGCTTCATATGAATGCACATGCCTGCAGAGGTTGAAGGTATCAGATACCATAGAGCTGGATATACACGCAATGGTGAGCTACATGTCAGTCATCTTGATATTTCCATCAGATACAAGAGACACAGATACCATCTGCTGAGAGCATCCAGGATGTCTGTTTTCAGGCAGTATGGAGTTTGGTGATGTGAAGATGATTTCCTTCCCAGTATTTTTTTTTTTTACCATACCTTGGTTCTCATAACCACATTCTAGGAGGTCTTTAGGTTTGGACTTAGAGACCTCAAATAGTCCAACTTCTCACATTGTATTATATGTTCCTTCAACATGAAGTGCTGATGTGTTCCACATAGTCACTTCTTGTTTTTTTGTTTCCTTATTTGTGTGATGGTGACCATTTCTTCCTATCTTCTCTGCATGTAGAATTCTACAGTCCCCATCTTTGCTGTATTTTATTTCTTCTTCTTTTTTTTTTTTGTTTTGGTTTTTCGAGACAGGGTTTTCTGTGTAGCTTTGCGCCTTTCCTGGGGCTCAATTGGTAGTCCAGGCTGGCCTCGAACTCACAGAGATCCGCCTGGCTCTGCCTCCCAAGTGCTGCGATTAAAGGCGTGCGCCACCACCGCCCGGCTCTGTATTTTATTTCATAGCTGTGACACTTTGATGAATTTTCTCTTTTTAAACATGCTAGAAATATGCATGTAATATGTTTGAAAAGTAAAATATTTCTTAAATTATCAAAGGCTTCATTGATCAAAGTGTATCACACATACAAAACATTCTCAGTATGGAATTATTGAAAGTATTAGTGAATGAGTAAGGAAGATAGTGGCCTTGTTACCATTCTGCTGATGAAGATAAATTAGTCCTTGAAATCTTACCAGTATTATAGTGATGCATGTAGATTTGAAGCCAAAAGTCTGACAATAGAAGTCATGTTTTTTCCTTACTAAAATATAATCTTTGTGTATCACATAAGTTAACTTTAAATGCCCAATGGTACACATTAAAGGAAAAATAATTATTGTTGCACAATATTCAAATAATATACCATTACTTGCGATGACTGTAAGAGTGTCATCTATTAATACTGGAATCTATCAATGCCCACTGCTACTTTCAGCTTCATTATTATACTCATTATTGAAACAAGTTGTGTTATTGAATCCCACAGCAATCTTGATCCTCATAAGCCAGACTGGATGCTGAGCTACCAGAATCTCAGCAAATTCAATGTGTCTGCCAAATGGAATGAATCAGTCCAGATGAGAGAATCATGTTTGTGGAGTGTACACAAGAAGTTCTCAGTCCAACATTCTCGTAATCTTGTGTACCTTTCATGCAAGTATTTTTTTTAGTGCTTCTTTCTAAAGACCTCCTCCAACTCTGATGTGTCCAGAGTCAGTATAAACCCAATGCATAGTGGCTTAGCTCTTGTTGGAAAGGAAGTTCTTCCTAGTTTCAGAGGCTGCAGATCTCATAAAAAGCCTTCCTGGCTATTTTGGCCTGTAGAAAGTGGGCTTCTCCATAGGTCTTCTTCCCTGTGTGTCTCTTAATATCTTCTTTGTTACACCAGAGAAAATGATTACTGACTCAAGTACTCTGTCTAGTAAATATCTACTATGAACTAATGAGGGTCAAAACCTTTGAAGATGTCAGAAGACATTTCCTCCCATGTGTCTTGATTGTGACAATGTCTTTAGTGACGTTACCTCAACTAAGCAGAACATCTCTCTAGTCTGTATTTCCTGAAATATCTAAATATTGAATCATAATGACCAAAATTGTTTGTGGAAAATTTTTCATTGGAGCTTTAAACTAAATTAATCCTATCTAGCCAGATAAGTGAGTCTCCTAGGTAAATAGTAGCTCTTCAGAGTATCTCTCTAGAGGCAAGGAAATGTATCCCTCTGGTGTCCTGAGAAAAGCAACTAAAGGACAACAAAAGTAAGTCGAGAGAATTCCTCTTGTTCAAAGCTATTATAACATTTAACATAACTATTCATGCATTATGATTTAAGGATTAGGTATCTAATGATAAGTAATGAAATAAATTTTATAATTAATCTTTGATCTGCTCATCCTTTCCATATTAAAAAATGAATTAATCCTATGTAGGAATTAAGAAGATCAACATTTTCCTCATTCTTCTTATTCTTTCCAAATTGTTTCCCAACATAGGCATCTCAGCAACTTCTGCACTGGAGTCATGAATCAGGGTGAGGGGTATAATGAAGTTTTTCTTCCCCTTCATTGACCTGGTTTCCTGTGGGATGCATGGTTTATAGTGAGTTTAATACAAGGAAAACAATTTCTCAGAATAAAAGTTATCTTCAAGTACAAAAGAAATGGGTGTCTTATATGATCACTATGATAATTAAACTACATATGACTTTAAGGTCATATTCATTTTTTTGGAAATAACTACTATATATTTTTCTCATAAAAATATAATACATGAAAATACTATGTTTTAGAAGAGACTAAACTAAAATCCCAATGTGGTCTCATTCTGAAAAAAACATAGCTGGAAAAACAGTTTTCCTCATGCAATTTCGTTCCAAATTCTATTTCATCTGCTCCAGTGTGTCTCAGATAAAACTTTTGTTAGTTTCAGTAGCCTTTCTCTATTAAACAAGGACTTTTTGGTTTTGGCATTTCATTGAAGCCATTTATGAACACATACTCTTTTATCTCTGCCAAATTGTTATTCATTACAGGAAATCCAATAATGGACTATTTCTTTTCTTACTTGAGGTCTTCAGTTCTTGTACAGAGAACTCTATCTCCATACAGTCTGGAGCACAGGAGTCTGAGGTTGTGGGTCATTGGCAGTGGATCCTCCCATAGGCCTCGGTCCTTAGTGCATAGATGATCATTTTCTTAAGTTGACATTTTTGTGTGCCCAAATCTGAGTATAATTTCCTCTTGTGAGGACACCAGGAGTACTAAATTAAATGCAATACACTAATGACTTTAACTTACTTATTTCCATGTATATTCCTGATGTCCTTAGAGTCTCATGACCTGATTCTCACACTGTAGGTTGGAGGTTGACTGAAGATTAAGGCTGAAGCATGTAAATAATTGGAAGAAGCCAGGCAGTAGTGGTGCATGCCTTTAATCCCAGCACTCGGGAGGCAGAGGCAGGTGGATCTTTGTGAGTTCGAGGCTAGCCTGGTCTACAGAGCAAGACCCAGGAAAGGTGCAAAGCTATACAGAGAAACCCTGTCTCGAAAAACCAAAAAAAAAATAATAATAATAACTAGAAGAGGAAAATTAAACGCATAGCTCTCCACTTTCTGCATTTATACACATGTTTTTTAGTCATCCCCAAATACCTCACATCTAACTCATTCCTTCTTCAACCCTGAGTCCCACCTCACCAATTATTCACTAATTTGGTGTAGTCTATTCTGGCAGTCACTCCTCAACTGCACAGCTAGAAAACCATACCCACAATTTGCTCATAGCATAGAGAGGTGGCACAGACATAGAGAAGATGGATATTCCCATTCCAATGGAGACAATTCAGGAAAAAAAAACAGTAACTATGATCATGAAGCAATCCAAATTGAGCTTGGCAAATGCCATCATATTTTAACACTGAAGGATAATTCACTAGTGGATCAGCAATCTTGACCTGTTGGACATCTTTTTCCAGCAGTGAATGGATGTGTATTTTGTGGTTGTCATCCAATATATATCTTTGGTTCTTTGCATTAAACCTTTACTTTAAAGTTTAGGGCTATGATACAGAGAGCCTAACAAAGACTCACAAAAACATGTCTCTCATTTTCCATTGAGGATATTGGACACAAACCTCTACAAACCCAAGATCATCTCCCAGATGTTTTCAGAAACTTTTCAGAGTTTCTGAAGTCCATGTCATCACCACAGAAAGATTACCCTGGAAGATCTCTGAGAAACTATGAGTGATGAGCAATGACTGCTGACACATTCACAACAATTTCTTAGAGCCTCATTGGAACAAAAAACTCTCCACATATTCTGACATTTTTTGGGACTAAAGAGTTTCTTCACCTTTTCTCATGAGTACCAAACCATTAATATTCATAGCTTCTCGGATGAGGCTTAAATTAGACATTCTATTTTCTTTCATGGCTTGGAAGGAGCTGTACTTGAGTACCAGATCTAGCTCATCTGGCTCCAGTTTCTTTCCTAGGAAGTCACAGATCTTCTCTATGGTCCCCCTTGTATTCTAAAAGAAAAATCAAAACAAAAATGAGGGTAATAATTAGAGAGCTCTGAGAGAACAGATGTAGAGAAGGTAACTACAGATGGAAGATCAAAAAAGAAACATGAAGAATAAAATGGCACCACGAAATGAGAAAGTATTGAATGGGTTTTAGGAAAGAAATAGGCCTTGTAAAGAGAGCAAGATTCACACACAACATTTGTATATTTAGTCAGCTTGCAATGTGACTGATTTCTGGCCCCTAAAATACAGAGGCTGTGATTTTTTTATGGGGGAGTTTATATTAGATGGGTCTCATATAACTTAGAATGTCCTCAAATTTACTTTGTATTAAATGAAGACCTTAAACTTCTGATCATCCAGAGGCAGTTTAACCCAGAGACTTAGGATAGAACTAAATATGAATTGGCAAAATGTCAATGAAATGATTCCTAATGATATTCTGCTATTCTCAAAGATTGATGTCTAGTGTAACTGTCATCACAGAGGCTTCACAACAAAGCAACTCATGGAAAAATATGCAGAGAACTACCCTACATGCAAGCATTAGGTGGAGCTCACAGTATCCTACAGAAGAGGGTAAGGCTGGATTTTTAGGTCCCAGTGATATCAAACACACCAAAAGAAAACCCACAGACTAAACTAACCTGGTCTCATAGGGACCCACCGAGACTGAACCAACAACAAAGGGCCTGAATGAGACTGATATAGGTACTGTGCATATATATTACAGTTGTGTAACTTAGTGTTCATGTTATACTCCTAATAATGAGAGCAGAGGATGTCTCTGACAATTTTGCCTCATTTTGACACCCATTGTTCCTACCAGATTATCAGATCCAGCCTTAATAGAAGAGGAAGAGATTAGTCACCCTGCTATTCGATGTACCATGGCTGGCTGATATGATTGGGAGGCCCAGCTGTATTGAAGAGTAACAGTGTCAGGGAATGGAATGGGTTGGGGATAGCGGTGGAAGAAGTAGGAATAGGAGAGTGAGGGAAATTTTGGTTTGGATAAAAAAAAACAAAAATAAA
This sequence comes from Peromyscus eremicus, assembly GCF_949786415.1. Classification (NCBI taxonomy): domain Eukaryota; kingdom Metazoa; phylum Chordata; class Mammalia; order Rodentia; family Cricetidae; genus Peromyscus; species Peromyscus eremicus. The sequence goes on from NW_026734308.1 coordinate 870,341, forward strand.
TAAATAAAACAAAAATAAATCATGAACATAATTCACTAACCTGAAGAAGGAGATGGCCATCAAAGTAAAAAAAAAAAAAAAAAAAAAACCTTACAGAAAACAAAATAGACTATAACAGGAAAGACAGGCCCTTAAGCCTATAATAATAATGAAAAAAAAACTAAGCATAGAGAACACATTACGGGTGGATAGGCAAGGCTTGAAATGGGATGATTAAAGGGGAGCAGGAAAGGAGAGGGACTTGAGGGAGGGAGGGAATAGGAGGAGTGACAACTAAAATTAAGGAATATTTGAGCAAATTTATGGAAACCTAGTACAATAAAAACTTCTTAAAATATATACACATGTGATGACAATATAAATAATATTATCAATTAATGGGAGAGATAGTGTTCCAAATGACAGTCTCTTGTTACCAAAGGAAGCTTCCAGTTCTGGTGCTGGGTTACATCTAATGAGTTCTTGGCCAGAGGGATTCCACAGGACCTCTAACACAGGCCAAGACTATAGGTTGTTCCTCCACAAACTGACAGCAAGGCACCATTGCTGAAGACAACATCTTTATCACTCATTGAACATGGAGATGCTGGTGATTACATACTGCTTTCAGCTCTGCATTCCATAATCTTTGTTAAAAGAAGTACTCTGCAAACTATCAAAAGATAAATGCAAACATGAAGCCAGCCACAAATCCTCTGATCTACAATTGTGTCCTACCTGAGAGATATGCTGGAGTAATGGTGGCACAAAGCTCATGGGAGGAAATAACCAATAATTTACTTTACTTAAGTCCCACTCCATGAGATGGAACCCATACCTGACACTGCTTTGGTGACCAGAGACTAGATACCCTGGGAACCTAGGGTAAAGGAAACTAATACTGATCTAACAATTTAAGTGACAAAATGACTCCTAATGAAATTCTACTATCCTCATATTTGTGCCTTGTTCAGCTAGCATCAGAGAAGCTTGCTCCTGAATTTGGCAAGAACAAATAAAGAGACCCACAGACAGACATTACACAGAGTGGATATTTTTGAACAAATCAGTTCTCAATGGTATGTTTCCACTAAATCCCTCACTCTATAGCTCAGAGAACACCTCAGAAGAAGAAAAAGAAAGTGTAAGAGCCAGAGAGGAGGGAGGACATGAAGAAAACAAGACCCTCCACATCAGCATGAGAAAAGCACGTATGAAGCCACATTCTGAAGCATGCTGCACTGTGCTCCATGTCTGCACCAGTTCTCTGCTCTATATTAGAGTTTCTACTTTCATGATTTTATTGGCTTCCCAAGTGTTCAAACATATGGGTCTCTGATTTTTGTGCCATTTCTTGTGATGCTTTTGTTCTGTTGATTTTTCTTGTCCAACTCTAAGGTGATAGTATTCTTTCATCATATTGTATTTTATTTTGATATCCTTTTATAAAGGAATGAATGAATGAATGAATGAATGAATGACATTCTAGCCACTAGGATAAAAGTTAACACCTTAACTGTCATTTGTACCTGCTGGGAGAGGGAATGTCAGGTTTCTCCACTACAATGCCCCTGTATATATCTAGTACTCCAGGGCAGTCTTCATGTTCAGGAGTAATTGACCTACATATAATAGACTCCACAGTTTTGTATGTGTTTTGGGGATGCTTTCATTTGGTTACAGCTGGTGTTTTTATTTTTCCTTTTTTATTATTAGAAATTTTCTATTCATTTTACATACCAACCACAGATCCCCTTTCTTTCCTTCCTCTGACTCCCTAGCCTCCCCTCTCTAACCCCCATTCCCACCTCCTCCAAGGCAAGGTCTCCCATGTGGTATCAGCAGGGTCTGATACACACAGTTGAGGCAGGTCCAAGCCCCTGCTCCTGCACCAAGGCTGTGTAAGTTGTCCCACCATAGGCAGTGAGCTCTAAAAAGGTTGCTCATGCACAAGGGATGGATCCTGATCACACTGTCAGGGGCCCATTAAGCAGCAAACTACATAAATGTCTGCCTATAAAAAGGGCCTAGTACAGTCTCATGGTGCTTTTCTCTTTTGGTATTGTTTTCATTTGGGGACCTTTTTTTTGACAAAGAATTTAAATTTGGGTGGGTGAGGAAAGGGAAATAACTCTGAAGGAATTGTGGGAGGGAAAGAATATGATCAAAATATATTTAAATTGAGCAGCATGATGGCACATGCCTTTAATTCCAGCACTCGAGAGGCAGAGGAAGGTGGATCTCTGTGAGTTTAAGGTCAGCCTGGTCTACAAGGTGAGTTCCAGGACAGTCCAGAAAAACCAAATATATATATGTGTGTGTGTGTGTGTGTGTGTGTGTGTGTGTGTGTGTATCTATATCTATATCTATATATAATTTACAAATTGTTTTAAACAATAAAAAATATAATAGGGAAATCAATACAAAAAAGTTATAACTACCAGCTGTCTTCATTGTCACCAGAGTCTACTTCTATAAGGTAAAGAGTGGCTGTAAGATTCCTTCTCCTCCTTAACTAAATTTTTGAAGAATTCTAAGGTGGGAAAGTTTATTTTTCTGACAAACTGTTTGCTCAGTGCATTTTTTTTTGCTCAGTAAAAATTACAATTGATATTTTTATCTGTGATATGTAAATGTGTAAATGATGGTTACTTTTCACCTATAACTTCCAAACTACTTAAATTTTTGGGTTGTTGATCAAATGAGAATACTGTTTTGCTTATATGTTTGGTTTCATTATTATGTGCCCATCATTAGAGGGAGGATTTTTTAATTAAATGAACATAAAATACACAAATGAACTTCAAAATTAGTTTCCTTAATGGTCTTTTGAAACAATGTCTCTTGTAGCCAAGGTTGGCCTCACACACACCAGACAACCAAGGATTACCTAGAGTTCTATCTTGCAATGCATGGTTTAGAGTTATGTGACACTCTTTTAAGATATGTAATTTTTTATTTTTTAAAATAAGAGATATTTGAGACATCTACATATTATTAAGTATATTTATAACCTTCAGCAGTTCATTTCAATGAAAGGAAACCTGCAAAATCATATAAGGTTTGGGGCTATATATTTCATTACTTAATGTTAATACATTTTAGATATTATCTTCTAAAACTTTTGAAATTTCTAGTGTGTTCTAGCTAACCATGCGGAACCCTCTGTACTGCAGAGCACAGGACACCAACCTGCCTGACAGATTTCATGCCTTTGCCCTCTTGTTTTCATCAAAGGCAGATGGCATTCATTTGGACACACCAGTGGAATGACACTGTTTACCCCTTCCCCATTGACCACTGGGTTATTAGCTGTATCGAATGTGGTGTATAGACAGAACTGGAAAACCAGTAGAACAAGTTTGAGCTACCACACCCTACTTCAGGGTCAAGTAGGCTGGACAAGAAGGCTGAAGAGGAAATGCCAGATGCAGGCTAACAAAAGACATGGGACGTAATCTCATATTTAGTGGCTTTTCATGAGCCTACCACTGATAGAGTAGGTACAATGGGAATACTGAGGAATGTGGAATGCTGTATGGGGTGAAATGCTAATGCATTGTATGATTGCTGTAAGAATGACAGTTACCTTTTTCATGTCTTCATAGCTCAGTACCAGGAAGTTGTCCCTTTCTCTCATAGACAGCCAGGCACAGGTGTGCTCAAACCATGATCCATATGGCACTGTGTGAATGGAGTAGGGAAGTATTGATTACAAATAATCAAACTGAGGTCTGCCTGATATTCTTCTCTTCTCTGCAAATGAGAGGCAGCTTTACAAAAAAAATCCAGTATTTACATAATTCAGTGTGATATTTTGCCTGTGGCCATGTCATAGAATCAGCAGCTGGCAACTGAAGTGTAGGTGGTTAGTTTACCAGGAAGCAAAGCTCAGATGAGTGAGTCTTAGATAGGCAAGACCTTGATGGCTTTGGCTCCAGAATGTCTCTTGCCACTGATGTTGTGCTGTTACATGTTTACCATTGACATTTTCCTCTGTTTTTTTCATGGTATGAATGGGTGTGGGGAAATCCCCACTCCCCTTAATTTATTATGACTATCCAGTGGAAATATCCCATTCTCCTGGGCATTTCTATCAGTGGATTATTACAAAGATTATTTCCTCCTAAGCTATTCTATTTAAATCAAAGATTTTATACAAAGTAATAGTATAAGTTTAAATGGAATTTTAATTGTTGAGGTTCTTTAATATAGTAACTGATTGTGATAGAGGTTAGCTTAGTAGAAAAACTAATAAAGTCAAAAGCTAGATATGGTGTTTCCCTGCCCCTGACAAATCAGGGGCTGCAGTGGATAGAAAATAAGAACAAGGAAATGTCACACAGCTAGTTTTTCTTGAGGATCAATATAGACTGTGGCTTAGGTTAATGATTAAATAAAATAATTCTTTTGTAGAATATTATTTTAAGATGTGTTACCTTTGCTTATGTTGCATTTGTTTAACTCTGTGAAGTTGTGTTATGGTACCTGTCTAAACACCTGATGGTCTAATAAAGATCTGAAGGCCAATAGTGAGGCAGGAGAAAGAACAGAAGGGGCTGGCAGGCAGAGAACATATAGAAGAATACTGGGAGTAAAAAAGACCAAGAAATGAGAAAGAAGAAGGGGAACATCAGGGGTCAGCCACCCAGATACATAGCCAGTCCCAGTAAGAGTAAGATTTACAGGTGTAAGAGAATGGGAAGATCCCAGAGGCAAAAGGTAAATGGAATAATTTAAGTTAAGAAATTCTGGCAAGAAACAAGTCAAATTTAGGTCGAGTATTTACAAGTAAGCAAAAGCCTCCTTATGTGATTTATTTTGGAGCTGGGTATTAGACCACCTAAAAGAGTGAAAAATAAACCACATAGTTGTGTCCCAGAAGTTAAGCTAGCTCAAGTTCTTTTAATCTTAATGTTGAGATATGTGTTCATTGACTTAAGTGAGCATCATAGCTAAAACAAAGCTTCCAATATGACTTACAGATAGGATAAGATATTTTTATTAATAACTTTGAGATGAAAAACCTGAAGAAACCATATAAAGTTTAGAAGAGCACATAGTTGTGTGAGGGACTCATTGAGGTCAAGAAACAAGAACAAAGCAGCTTGGTTATTATTAGCAGATGGATCATTCTTGTTAGGATAGGTTGGTAATTAAAGATGAAGATTAATACCTTAATTCTTTAAATCCTGATAATTCAAAAATGGTGATTAATTAATGCCCATTTCTGCAATCTTCTTCCTAATATAAAAAAAGCTATTGATGAATGATTATACACTCTGAGTATTTAGTAGACAGAAGACTGATTGTTTTTCATATATAATAATTTTGGTTTGTGATTCTTTCAAGATTCTTTATAAGATTACCATTTGAGATAAGTAATGAAATGACTGACCCTTCCTTTGTAACCATAAAATCCAGCTTGTCAGAAAAAGAATGGCTGAGAAATCTATCTTACTTGCTTTTATTCTGTTAATCTGTACCAAGTTGCTGGATATGAATGTATTAGAGTTCTTGGGATAATTTGTTTTTTATCTAAAACATGTTATACGTAGGATGTTTAATCATTTAAGGGAAATTGGAAATCATGATTTCTAACTGAATTCATTGTAATCATTCACTTGAAAAATAGAATGAAATCACATTGCAATTTTTATATTGCCTGAGAAATTTTGTTGATATATAAGCAAGAAGAGAAAAATAAAGAAGAACAAACAGAAAATGATGGAGAAATACAAATGTTTGTGTATGTTTCCTCCTTTTTTGCTGTCCTAAGAGAGTTAAATTTAGTCCTTTCTCTGTCCCCAGCAAATTAAGTTTTACTCCCTCAGACAGAAAATTCAAGTTAAGTGATTAGTTTGCTGATGCCATGGCTTCCCATTCATTCCTTGAGTTTCTGAAGGCTGGTCTTCATGGAAATGATAACATTTGTCACACACACACACATACACACACACACACACAGAGAGAGAGAGAGAGAGAGAGAGAGAGAGAGAGAGAGAGAGAGAGAGTAAATAAGTAGATAAAATTTTGTTCATTAGTAAACTCATCACCTTACAGATTTATTTCTGATGCCATGAGGAGACATCCAAAAGGAAAGCAGCAGTGACAAAGGCATGAGTTGGTAAAATGTGATCAAAACAATACAGGAAGCCAGAGGGTTCTGAGCATGTCCAGGTTGGGACTTTTTTATTACCATCATGTCTGGCAAGCTCTATTAACCCCTTCTGAGGGAGATCTCTTCCCACTAACAACCACCTCTAAGGTTCTACAACTTGTGGACAGTGACCCTTTAAGACCAGAAACTCTAAAACACAGACAGCTAGAGATGTTCAAGTCATAGCCTTCCACATTCAACCCAATGCTTCATTTACATTCCTAGTACTACTGTGATGTGTTTTCAATAGTCAGAGTGTCCTAAGTGTACCTGGTCTAGTTATGCTGTCTCTTCATGTCTCACCCTCCATTGAGGGCTTGCATTGTTCCCCATTATCTGAAGAACCAACTGAATCAAGTCAGGAGAGAAGGTAAGACTTAAGCCAGTGTCAGAGCAGTAGGATACATGAATTCAATGAATCTAAGATTTTATTGAAACCTGGTGGTGGTAAAGGATCTACAGAGAAAGTGTAGAGATAAAGTGAATTGCATAATATATGAGACAATTAAGTCCCTCAAAGAGACTGAAAGCTGGGCTCAGGTGATGGCTCAATGGAAATCAATTGCCTTTTATGTCACAGGACCTGTGCTCATTGCATGAGTTGGCTGTTTGAAACCTGGGGCCTATGCAGGGTTGGTTGGCTCGGCCTGGGAGGAGGGGACTGGACCTGCCTGGACTGAGTCTACCAGGTTGATCTCAGTCCTCGGGGGAAGCTTTGCCCTGGAGGAGGTGGGAATGGGGGGGTGGGCTGGGGGGAAAGTGAGGGGGGGGCGGGAGGGGAGAACAAGGGAATCCGTGGCTGATATGTAGAACTGAATTGTATTGCAATATAAAATTAAAAAAAACAAATTTAAAATAGTTTAATTGGCAATAATAAAAATATCTGTACCATCAAAAAAAATGTCCCATATAATGTTTGAATACTTGGTTCGCAGATGGTGTATATTATGGGAAGATCAGCAAGTATGAACTTGCTGGAGGAAATATGTCACTGGGGTGGGATTTAAGGTTTCAAGGACTAGCACTGTTTCAAGTGCTCTCCTTCTGCCTCCTGTTTGTGGATTGAGATGTGAGGTCTCAGGTATAACCCCTATGCCATGCCTGTGTCCTGGTGCCATGCTTCCTATAATGGTGATGATAGACTCTTATCACTCTGGAACCATAAGCTCCAAACAAAGCATGCTTTCAATAAGTTTCTTTGTTCATGGTGTTTTATCACAGCAATAGAAAAGTAATGAATACACCAAAGATGCAAAGTCCTCATTACTGAATACCTCAATACACTAAAGGCAGAAACTGATGCAGATGTTAGAGGATGGAAAATGTTCCCATGGTCACAGACTAGAAAAATTCATGTTATAAAAATGCCCATCCTAGCAAAAGCAATGAACAGACTCAATACAATACCAATGAAGATTTTAGTATTATCCACAGAAATAAAAATAAATAACTTTCAAATTGATACAGAATGGTTGAATGCTCACTCCTAAGTGCAACATTACAGAACTGCCTCTAATGCTCAGGGATCATTGCAGAAGGGGGAGCAGAAAGGATGTTGAAGCTGGAAAAGAGAAAGAGAAGGGCTGGAAAATGCTGATGTGTGGGCATGACAGAGCAAGTGTAGTTATGATCTAAAAGGAACTGAAGCTGCTGCAAAGATTCAGCATTAGACTAGCCCAAAAATGAGTCATTGTGGACTGAGGAAGATACTCAAGGGACACTAAACTCCATAATGAAATTATGAATACTGAATGATTCTGGGTGGTAGGAAGACACTGTCTTCAGTTGTGTCCCCAGTGAGGTGCCAACTAGGTTTCCATTGGCAGTTCAAAACCCACATTCCCACACAAGATAATAATCGTGGTTACATTGGATGGGTCATCAATAAAGAGACATGAAAGTTATAAAGGAGAACTGTAGGGAATGGGGGTTACTAAAGGTGAGAGGGAGATAACAGAGGGCAAAGGGTTTCAATAAGCAGAATATAATTTACACATCTTTGAAATTTCTAAAGAACAAATTCAATAATAAATTCATACAAAAGTACAAACAATTCCAGATAATCAAAGCAACCTTGGAAAAAGATAGGACCTTATTTCAAGTTCTACTACAGAGACAGAGTAATGAAAACAGAAAGCACTAACACAAAACAAACATGTGGATTAATTGAATAGAAAACCAAGACATAAGTTCACACAACTGGAGGCACTGTATTTTTGACAAAATATTGAAAACATGCATTGGGCCAGGCAGCAGTGGTGCACGCCTTTAATCCCAGCACTCGGGAGGCAAAGCCAGGTGGATCTCTGTGAGTTCAAGGCCAGCCTGGTCTACAGAATGAGACCCAGGACAGGCACCCAAACTACACAGAGAAACCCTGTCTTGAAAAATAAAAAAAAAATCATTGGAAGAAAAATGGGATCTTTAGTACATGGTATTTTGGAAACTGGATAGTTATGTGTAGAAGAATGAATTTAGATCTTAATTCTTTATCACACCTACACAATTCACAAATAGACACACACACATTCACCACAATCATAAATGTACCAAGACCCTCAACAGAATACACAAAACTATAAAATTGCTTGAGGAAAATACAGGAAATGCGCTTTGAGAGGTAATCACAGGTAAGGACTTTCTAAATGCTACTCATCTCACTCAGAAAATAAGGCCAATACTCAACAAGTGGGATCCCATGAAATTAAAAGATTTATATCGACCAAAGGAAATCACTAATCATGTGAAGATTCAGCTAATAAAATGCAAGAAAGCTTCCTGAGTTATATGCTCCCAGACAATGTGTATCTAGTATCTACAAAGAAATAACAATGATAAAATATTCAATATGAAGAAACAACTGGAGCAAAAACTTGTGCTATGGAACCAAAAAGTATACCATAAAAGAAAGACAGTGCTTCATATGTATTTTTAAAGTGTTCATCATCATTAGCCATCAAGGAAATACAAACAGAAACTAAAAACTATCTAGGACTCCATCTCATCTGTCAGAATGGCCACTGTTATTAAAAATATATATATGCCACAGTTGTAACATAGAGAAAACCTGTCTCAAAAACAATAACAAAGACAAAAAATGGAAAAAATAAGTAAATGTTTGAAGTGTATGTTGATAACATTTAAGAAGAAAAGAAAATTTAAAAATAAAGGAATGAGAAAGGAGTAGATGCAGATAATGGACAGGACTGTTGAAAGAGAATATAGGCTAATGTTTTTCTAGTTCTATATTTCTCATGGATTTTTGGGTTTTGTGGTCATATATTGAGTGAAATATAAACAATATTGAAAGTATAACATTTAATATGAAGTTTCCCAGCTTCTCTTTTGGATACCAATTCTAAATGTATACAAGAGTCTCAATAATTTTGGTGAATCCCATTTTTATTTATGTGCAAATTGTTTTATAATAAAATTTAGTTTTTAATTTTCAGAAAAATTGTGGGGAATTAAAAGCACTGGTATGAGTGTAAACTATACAGCCATCATTTAAATGACTATGGTATGCATTCAAATGCTTTAAACAGAAATTCCATATGACCCAGCTATCAAATCTTAGGTATATATTCAAACTAGGTCGGTATATACTACTATAGACTTAGATATATACAACTACATAGGTACTTGAACATTTGTGTTTATTGCAGCTCTATTCACAATAGCTACAGAACAGGTTTAGCCTAGATGCTCATCAATTGAAAATAGATGAGATTATGATATATATACACAATGAAATTTCGTTGAGCTCTAAAGATGAAATTAGGAAATTCTCAGTAAAATAGTTGCAACTGGAAAATATACATTAATGAAGTAACACAAGCACAGATAGACAAACACTGCATCTTTTCTCTCATACTTGGATCCTAGACAAATTTTAGCATGTTTACCTTGATGTGTAAATAAAGGAGAGGAAGGCAGAAAAGAACCATTAGAAGAGTAGCAAGAAAAAAGAGACATTAAGGAAAAGAGAAGTACCAGGACACATATGGTATCAATATGAATGAGGGAATATGAGAGTGATTGTGTGGATGCAAAGATGGGGTGGGTAAATTGGGATAGAATTAACAAAAACCAAAAATATATGAAAATGCCATATAGAAACTTATTAGTTTATAAGCTCATTTAAAATATATTAAAGAGTTTAAATCAAGGCAGCTTTCATGAACAGATACTACTGCTCCCAGAAGCTATTGGTTTAAAAATGGAAACTCCACTGCAATTATTGGGATACCTCCCTAGGAGTTGTTGCCTAAAATGGGCCTGAGGTTGCAAATAATCTAGGCAATTGTCACTGTTGTCAGTTGACCACAAAAACTAGTTGGTAAGACACTATTTCTAAAGGCAACCTTATACTCATGTCACAGAACATAAGGAAAACAAACTGAGAATGAACTGAAATATGTCTTTCTCCTGAACAGTCCTCATTTTTACTGAAGGTTTTATGTAGGCTGCTTTTGGGAGATTCTTGTCAATAATATTACTCAGCTATGGACACTGATATCTATACTTCAACCATCCATACAACATATGCCCACTGATGTAATAATGGCAATTGTGGTATCAGAGTAATGAATCATTTTCTGATTGAGAAAAACTTACATCTCATACAGTCAACATGGTTAACTCTCCACGCTGGAGAGGGAATAGGTCCTGGTGATGTTGCTGTCACTGCTGTTCTGCTCACCACAAGCTATAACATCTTCATTAGTACTGGAAAAACTAGATACTCCAAATATTGCCAGGATGGTATGTCACAGGTCAAGCCGTAGCTGTGCCATTAGGCAGTGGCTTGTGAGAACAGGAAGACTTCACAATTAGATTTATAATGGTAATGATCATTGGATCAAGAGATTGGTAGAGTGTAGAGAGATAAGCTGGAGTCAAGAGAAAATTACAAAATATACTAACGGCTAGAGATATAACCAAGATATATAACAAAAATGGCATTGGAAGTTGAACTCCAGCATTAAATAAACAGAACATAGTAGTGGGTGCTTATAGTCTTATAACTCATGAGGTAGATGGAAGAAGAACAGACCTTCAAGGCAATCCCTATCTGTATAGAGAATTCAAGACAGGCCAGCCTAAGCTATATCATACCTTGTCTTCACAAATGTATCTCAGCCTCCCTCAACCCCTATATTTAAACAGGACACTCACCATTTCCTTTGAGGAACCATTCAAAGTAAGTTTCTAGTGACTCTGGCATCTTAATAAGGTTTGACTTATCCCAGAAAAAATAACCAGACACAAGAACATCTCTGGGATTTCTGATGACATAGATCACCTTAAATGGAAAAACATGCAAATGAAGGTCAATATAGTATAAACCACCTTATATCTGGCACAGTTTATATGAAATGTTAATTGAATATCAATGAGGTTTCTAAAAGCATTTGTTATTTTTATTTGGATGAAATATAAACAGAAGTGCAAAATATCTATATTTATAAAAATCTTTTATAATTTTATTTGATTTACAAAAATGTAACAGCAAAATGACTGCAGTCATTAATATTGAAAAACAACCAGCAACAACAAAAAGCCAAGATTGATTCAATACTTATAAAGATCAATATCTTACTGTGAGAAAGACTATCCATCCACTGTGAAAGAATATCTCATATACAAAGAGTAATGGATACTGTGCTAAAGCTATGTGAAAAACGACAAACTAATTGGTTTCTATAACTGTAAATATGAAGAAAACTCTAAAAAGAATCATGATGCAGAGTTTAATGATAATGTTTCATTGCACAATGGTGAATACAAAGACCCGTGAGCCCCTAAAAAAGTGCTGAGATGGAGAGAAATAGGCTTCCCTTGGGAAAAGCATAGCAATTGGTTATGCAATATCAATTTCTTAGCCCTGAAAACTTACATACAGGTAACATTGTGCATACTGAGCAGATTGTACCAAGATATGTAGAAATATGTAGATAAATACACAGATGTAATAAAAAAGAGATTATCAATTTGAAAGAGAGAAAAGAGTGGTATAGTAGTGAGCCTGGAGAGAGGAAGAGAGAGGAGGAATAATGTATGTAATTATAGTATAATCTCAAAAATAGAAGAAATAAATTTAAAAAATAATTTTAAGGAAATGAAATTAATATTTTGTATCAATGCTCATTTTGACATTATTGTATAATTCATCTTTTAGACCTGAATTTCTCCAGACACAAGTCTCCCAAATCCATATAAGACACACACATATAGTTTAATGGTCACAACTTCATTGTGATAGTTTCAAAAGAGATTATTTTCTATGTTTGTCTTTATGGTTTAACCATAAATACTTATAGGTTCTAAGGTGGAGGGATTTCCAAAAAAACTTTCTTATTAACAATTAGCTGTGGTAGGTCAGAAACTGTATGTCTCTGATTCCTTCTGGAGATCTTCTTTCACTGATGTCAGTGATTCCTGCGGCTATTGATCTCAGTGGACAGCTAGACATAGCAAGACACAGTGGATACAGATAAGCAATGATTGTTGAACAATCTCTCAGATTACAACATTAGTGCCTGGTGAGGCTGTTTCCCCTATAAACAACTCTGCTTGGGTGATTGACCCATTTGACATGGGCTATATGAAGAATCAAGATTAGCTAATTGACTTTTACACAACAAAACAGTAATATCCACTGTACACTAGAATTTGAACTCTACTTGACCTGTATGTGTAGTCTCTGAATGCCCTACTGTAATAATACATTTTTTTCATACATATGCCCAGGATCACTGAGAGATGGTTGATATCCCAGTACTCTGATATAGTCTGAGAAGGGGACATATTAGCAACACCTAGTGTGTGAGAATCCCAGGTTTCCTCACCAAATCTACGCAGAGTGCATTTCAGGCAGATCTCCAAGGCCCATCATGGCACAGTAAGTTAAATGTGCATTTGGCCAAAATATTCTCAACCACTGGACACTGACCTTGGCCTTGGATCTGAAGAAAGATTTGGGGAAAAGATGAATAGGGAGGTGGGAGCTCATGAGGAATGGTCCTTCCTTATTGATTAACATTGCATATCCATTTTGAGTCTCTATCCAGGGTGAGCGTTCCCAGATGGGCACAGAATGGATCCATTTGGGATTCCCCTTGGTCTGAATCAAGCAGACAGTCTCAATCAGCCAGTTAGTTCCTGAACAAGAAGGAAAAGTTATTGTCATTCATTTCAAGAGCACCTGTGAAAAGCTTTAAATAGAAAATACAACCATATAATTTACACTGCAGCTGTTTTCAATCACAAAGGCATGTGGTATTCACAGTATTCACATGGTATACATACAAAATATATTCTTCCAGCATACTCAAAATGCTTCAAATAACGAAACTGAGAATCTTTACTCAGTAAACTCTACCTGCCTACTGAACATCCCCTCCTTTCCTAAAACATCAACATTCTACATTCTGGATTAGTAAATTCAACTATCCCAGATATTTGTCAGGGATTCAGTCATGGAATCTGTCCTTGAGATGGGGATCCTTTCATTTAATACAATGTCATTAAGATGCATCCATCCCGCAGTGTATATATGAGTACTGCTTCCCTTTTGTAAATAAATTCCTTTGTGTCTATTCACCATACACACTTGTATTTGTGAGTATATGCTTTTTGTCAGTGGGTGTTTCTCTAGCTTTATTCTCTGGGCTATTATTTGAATCCTCTTCCTGCAGTTTACTGCCCTTGGATTTTCCATGTTATTGCCCTTTGATGTTAGCAACCTAATACTTAACCAATGGTTACTGCTTCTGCCATCTACCAATACCCCTCCCCCAGATGACCATGATGCCTTTCTTGGTTACCTGAGTTTTGAGAATCTTTCCTCTACCTGGAGAAGGCCCATGGTAATTCTTCTAGCTGACATTGTCCCCTCCTCCACATATTCTTACATTCATGCCTTTTTCTCTTGATGCTATTTCATCTGTTTATTCTCATCATTATCTCTCTTCTACTCTCTTCCTCACAGAGACAAACCAATGCCAGAATCCGCTTTAGGAAATACTGTCATTGTTCAGTAGTAGTGCTTGAGCTGCTCCTCTGACTATACCGGTTAGGTTAGAGATCTTCCTCTGAGTAGAAATGCTCTCAGATACAGCTCTCCATGACCACAAATCATTGAACACATGAGATATATAAAGCATTCCATTCACCACCATAATGAATGATTATTAAAGCCCTAACCTTCCACAGACAGTTCAGAATCATTCTCAATGATGTTTCTTACCTGACTTTGGGTAAGTCAGTATGACTGTGTCTTCATCTCTGATCACAAACTTATCATGACTTTCTTCAATTATTTTTTTTTCATACCCTGTAGCAGGGAAAGGTATTCCTTCAAACCAAATGTAGTCTGACATCCCAAAGAACTATTTCTTGGTCCTGTGATAATTCCAGTCTTGGCCACCTGTTCAGCTTAAAGCAAATGCTGACAGGTAAAATTTATAGTGCAGGCAAAAAAATCATTAGCATCCCAAAGTTTGTTCTGAAATGAGCTGCTGATATGAAGAAATATAGATAGATTGCAGAAACCAGTCAAAGGTTGCTGTATTAAGCAACTGTGAACTTATTCAGTGATTGTTTTGGAGAACTGTGAGCCTTAGGTCATGACCCCAAACCAGAAACTCAAAAATAAGTACTTAGACATAGAAATAGGGCTTAATTTAAAATAATTTCTAATAGACTCATGTGGTGGTATTGTGTTCCCTGAAATATTGTGCACCCTAATAAACTTATCTGGGGTCAGAGACAGAACAGCCACAATATTAAACATAGAGGACAGGCAGTTGTAGCACATGCCTTTAATCCCAGCACTTGGGAGGCAGAGCTAGGCAGAAATCCATGTGTTCAAGGATACAGCCAAGCATGGTGACTCAAGCCTTTAATCCCAGAAAGCCAGCCTTTAATCCCAGGGAGTGATGGTAGAAGGCAGAAAGGTATATAAGGCGTGAAGACCAGGCACTAGAAGCATTTGGCCTGCTTAAGCATTTGGCCTGGTTAAGCAATTCAGGCTTTTGAGAAGCAGTTGAGCTGAGACCCATTCTGGATGAGGACTCAGAGGCCTCCAGTCTGAGGAAAAAAGACCAGCTGAGGATCCGGTGAAGTGAGGTAGCTGTGGCTTGTTCTAGTTCTCTGATCTTCCAGTTCACCCCAATACCTGGTTCAGGTTTTATTTTCTTAATAAGAACTTTTAAGATTCCTGCTACAGACTCAGCTTCCAGAATGATTTCAAATGGGCAAAAAATTTAGAGACCATAAAAAAAGGTTGTCCTGAAAAAAAAGTCCTGTACAATTATTTTTAAAAGTAGGGATTGTTTTTGATAAACTCATAGTGCCTTCACTGCACCATGTGATCCTCACCCTCGCTTTTCTCCTCCATTGCCTTCCCCCTTTTCCTATATTCATGATTCCTTCTTTAATTTTCACTGCTATGTTTACATGATCACACATTTATATAACCTACAAAGTCCATTTAGTTCTTTTTGTATGTGAATATATCCTCAGATGAGCACTTGGGATTGAACACCAGTATGGGATTTCCCCTCCTGAGGCAGCTGACTCTGTTTCCCTCTTTCAGCAGTCATTGACCTGCTGTATTCCTTCATCTAAGGATAAGATGATGTCAAAACTTCCCCTGTCCTTATTAGGGTAACAACTGGTGCCATTATGAGGGTTCATTTGGGTAAATATACTGTTGAGAGTTGATAGGTGTATTTTTTTCTGTCACGTCTATAGAATATATGCTATCAACATATCTTCAGGTTCTGGTGGGCATTCTGTCTCCTATTCTGCATTTTTCCCAATCCTTAGATAGAAGGGATTCATTGTAAGTAAGTTGTGCAACTCTGTGAGTTTGTTCCTGGGCTTTGGCACCAAAATGTGACCTTTGCAACTCTGGGGGAAAGGCATCCTGACTATTTGGGGAGTCAGGTGACACCTTGAGCTTCTGGGACAGCTCTGACAGTTGGAGCTGCAATGGGAAAGCTCAACCCTGGAGGGTGAAGTATCCTGGATACCTAAAGTGCTAGGACAGCTCAACTCTGCAGATATTCCAGATATCTTGAGCTTCTTAAGACAGCTCAGCAGTGGAGGGAAAGGTTTCTCAGATACCTTGAGCTGCTAGGACTGCTCTGTTGGCTGGAGCTGCAATGAAACAGGTCAGCCCTGGAAAGGAAGGTATTCTGACTGCTTGGATGAGTCAGGCCTGGAGCTTCTAGCTCAGCAGGGAAGGGTATCAAGAGTCAGGCTAGACATAGTGTGGTGGGGGAAGTTCTCCCCATAGGATTTAACAATCCTGCTCCTCTTCTGCAGAGCCACTACAGCTGAGCTTTTCTCAGCCCCCACTTAATGGGTGTTCCTAGCAGAGCTCCACTTCCCCATCCTAAAATGTTGCTTTTTGTGCTTCACTCTGCAAAAAGTGAAACCTCTGCTGAAATGTAGCAATTTCCTTCTGCTCCAGCGAAAAGTTCTTAACTTTTTCAGCTCCCATTTGCTCAGTACCCTGAGAGTAGTCTCAGCAAGATTCCTCTGTTCATCTCCCCCTTGCTCAGCTCCCTGAAGGATGTCTTAGCAAGGTTCTCTTCAGTCCTGCCTTGCTCATTCCCTTGAGAGTAGACTCAGCAGGGTTCTTTTCAGCTCCCCCTTGCTCAGCCCCCTGAGGGATGTCATAGCAATGTTTATTCTGTGCAGTGTCCTACATAATCCATGCATGCGTGTTGTGATCTATGTGCATGTGTGGAGTAGCCATGTGGGCCCATGTGTACACACAGGGGGTAGTCCTTAAATGGCAGATCATGTGTCCCCTCCTCCTCCCTTCTCATGTTTTCTTTTAGCAAGCCTGAACACATCTATCCCTTTCTCTTTGACTTAATAAAACTCTTGTTAGTGGGTTTTGTTGCATTCCATGAATTTTCCTTGCAGAGTAACAGTGAAACCAGCACCAAGAGCCTTGATAAGACCAAGAGTTTCTCCCTGAGTCACAGAATCAGCTAGCTTGGATTGGACCAAGAGCAGCTCCCTGATATAGAGATCTGCCAACTCCAATTAGACCGAGAACTAAGTAAGATTGGTCCCAGAGGGGCCCCCTGAGAAATAGACACAGCAAGCAGAGTGAACCAAGAGCAAGTCACTCAGACACAGACACCTTTTGCACCTATAAGAGGAAGAGAAGTGTAGACATCAGTGCAAAAATACAACAACATAAAAAACAATGTGACATCACCAGAAGAACCTAGGCCTCCTACAACAGCAAACCCTGAACATCACAATGTACAAGAAGCAGAAGGCCTTTAAAGCAGAAATAAAAAATTCCCATAAACTAACTGAGGAAAAGACAAACAAAAAATGGGAAGAAATTGAGGAAAAGACAAACAAAAAAAGGAAGAAATCAATAAATCTCTTAAAGAAAGGCAAGAAAACCAGGAAAAACCAATTAAACATGTGAGAGAAACAGTTCAAGACCTGGAAATTGAAATAGAAACAATGAAGAAGACACAAACAGAGGGAATGCTGGAAATAGAAAATCTGAGTAAATCAACATGAAACACAGATACAAGCATAACCAACAGAATACAAGAGATGGAAGAAAGACTCTCTGGTACAGAGGATACAATAGAGAAAATAGATTCATCAGTCAAAGAAAGCACCAAAGCCAAAAGAGACATAACACAAAATGTCCAGGAAATATGGGACACCATGAAAAGGCCAAACCTAAGAATAATAGGGATGGAAGAAGAAGAAGAATACCTACTCAAAGACAAAGAAAATATACGCAACAGAATCGTGGAATAAAACTTCCCCAAATTAGAGAAGGAAATACCTATAAAGATATAAGAAGCTTATAGAACACCAAATAGACCAGACCCCCCCAAAAAAGTCCCCTTTACACATAATAATTAAACCACTAAACATACAGAATAAAGAAAATATATTAGAGCTGCAAAGGAAAAAGACCAAGTAACATTTAGTGACAGATCCATCAGAATAACACTCAATTTCTCAGTGGAGACTTTGAAAGCCAGAAGGACCTGCACGGATGTAATGCAGACACTAAGAGACCATGGATGTCAGCCTAGACTAATATATCTAGCTAAACTTTCAATCACCACAGACAGAATGAACAAGACATTGCAAGACAAAACCAGATTTAAACAATAACTATCCACAAATCTGGCCCTAGAAAAAGCACTAGAAGGAAAATTTCAACCTAAAGTAGTCAGATACATCCATAAAAACACAGGCAATAGATAACCCCACAGCAATAAATCCCAAAGAAGAGAAATACACACACTCTACCACCAAAAGAATGAACAAGACATTGCAAGACAAAACCAGATTTAAACAATAACTATCCACAAATCTGACCCTAGAAAAAGCACTAGAAGGAAAATTTAAACCTAAATAAGTCAGATACACCCATAAAAACACAGGCAATAGATAACCCCACAGCAATAAATCCCAAAGAAGAGGAATACACACACTCTACCACCAAAAGGTAACATGAATTAACAACCAATGGGCATTAATATCACTTAATATCAATGGACTTAATTCACCTATAAAAAGACACAGGCTAACAGAATGTAAATGAAATCAGGACCCATCCTTCTGCAGCATACAAGAAACACACATCATCTTAAAAGACACACACTACCTCAGAGTAAAAGACTAGGAAAGGACTTTCTAATCAAATGGATTTAAGAAGCAAGCTAGTGTAGGTATCTTAATATCTAAGAAAATAGACTTCAAACTAAACCACTCAAAAGAGATTGAGAAGGAATTTACATACTCATCACAGGAAAAATCCACCAAGATGAAGTTTCAATTCTGAACATTTATGCCCCAAATGCAAGGGAACCCATATATTCAAAAGAAACATTACTAAAGCTCAATCACATATCAAACCTCACACATTAATAGTGGGATATTTCAACACCCTACTCTCTTCACTGGACAGATCTTCGAGGTTGATACTTAACAGAGAAATAAGGGACCCAAATGATGTTATGATTCAAATGGGCTTAATTGATATCTACAGAACATTCCACCCTAAAAAATATGAATATACCTTTTATCAACATGCCATGGAATTTTCTAAAATTGATTGCATACTCAGTCACAAAGCAAATTTCAACAGATACAAAAAAAATTGGAATAACCTCCTGTATTCTGTCAGACCACCATGGCTAAAAGTAAGATTTAAACAACAACAAAAATTACAGAAAGCCTACACTCTCATGGAAAGTGAATAATGCTCAATTGAATCACCAATGGGTCAAGGAAGAAATAAAGAAAGACATTAAAGACTTCCTAGAATTCAATGAAAGTGAATGTACTACATACCCAAACTTACAGGACACTAAGAAAACAGTGCTAAGAGGGAAATTCATAACACTAAATGCTCACATAAAGAAGTTGGAGAAATCTCACACTAGTGACTTAACAGCATACCTAAAAGCTCTAGAATAAAAAGAAGCAAATTCATCCAGGAGGAATAGATGCCAGGAAATAATCAAATAAAAAGCTGAAATCAATAAATAGAAACAAAGAGAATAATACAAAGAATAAATGAAATAAACAGTTGGTTCTTAGCGAAAATCAACAAGGTAGACAAGCCCATATTCAAACTAACTGAAAGGCAGAGAGAGAGCATCCAAATTAACAAAATCAGAAATGAAAAGGGAGACATAACAACAGACATCAAGGATATCCAGAGAATCATCAGATCATATTCAACCCATGTACTCCACAAAATTGGAAAATCTAAAAGAAATGGACAATTTTCTGGATAGGTACCATATAGCAAAGTTAAATCAAGACCAGATAAACTATTTAAATAGACCAATAATCCCTAAGGTTATAGAAACAGTCATTAAATGTCTCCCAACCAAAAAAAAAAAGCCAGGACCAGATGGTTTCAGTGCAGAATTCTACAAGATTTTCAAAGAAGAGTTAATACAAATACTCTTCAAATTTTTTTTTTAATTTTTATTTTGCAATACAATTCAGTTCTACATATCAGCCACAGATTCCCTTGTTCTCCCCCCTCCCGCCCCCCTCACCTTCCCCCCAGCCCGCCCCCCATTCCAATCTCCTCCAGGGCAAAGCCTTCCCCACAGACTGAGATCAACCTGGTGGACTCAGTCCAGGTAGGTCCAGTCCCCTCCTCCCATGCTGAGCCAAGGGACCCTGCATAGGCCCCAGGTTTCAAACAGCCAACTCATGCAATGAGCACAGGACCCGGTCCCACTGCCTGGATGCCTCCCAAACAGATCAGGCCAATCAACTGTCTCACCCACTCAGAGGGCCTGATCCAGTTGGTGACCCCTCAGCCATTGGTTCATATTTCATGTGTTTCCGTTTGTTTGGCTATTTGTCTCTGTGCTTTATCTGACCTTGGTCTCAACAATTCTCTCTCATATAAACCCTCCTCATTCTCGCTAATTGGACTCCCAGAGATCCACCTGGGGCCTAGTCATGGATCTCTGCCTCCAGATCCATCAGTAGTTGGATGAGGTTTCTAGCACGACAATTAGGGTGTTTGGCCATCCCATCACCAGAGTAGGTCAGTTCGGATTGTCTCTCGACCATTGCCAGCAGTCTGTTGTGGGGGTATCTTTGTGGATTTCTGTGGGCCTCTCTAGCACTTTGTTTCTTCCTATTCTCATGTGGTCTTCATTTACCATGGTCTCCTATTCCTTGTTCTCCCTCTCTGTTTTTGATCCAGCTGAGTTCTCCCACTCACCCAAGCTCTCTTTCCCTCGACCCTCGCCCTTCACTACCCCCACTCATGTCCAGGCTGTTCATGTAGATCTCATTCCATTTCTCTGTCGTTGGGCGATCCCTGTGTCTTTCTTGGGGTCCTGTTTTCCAGGTAGCCTGCCTGGTGATGTGAGTAGCAGTCCAGTCATCCTTGTTCCACATCTAGTATCCTGTTATGAGTAAGTACATACCATGTTTGTCTTTCTGAGTCTGGGATACCTCACTCAGGATGATTTTTTCTAGATCCATCCATTTGTCTGCAAACCTCATGATGTCATTGTTTTTCTCTGCTGAGTAGTATTCCATTGTGTATATGTACCACATTTTGTTTATCCATTCTTCAGTTGAAGGGCATCTAGGTTGTTTCCATGTTCTGGCTATTACAAACAACGCTGATATGAACATAGCTGAACAAGTGCTCTTGTGGTGTGGTTGAGCATTCCTTGGGTATATGCCCAAGAGTGGTATAGCTGGATCTTGGGGGAGATGGATTCCCAATTTTCTAAGAAATCGCCATATTGATTTCCAAAGTGGTTGTACAAGCTTGCATTTCCACCAGCAGTGGAGGAGAGTTCCCCTAGCTCCACATCCTCTCCAGCATAAGGTGTCTTCAGTGTTTTTGATCTTAGCCATTCTGACAGGCGTAAGGTGGTATCTCAGAGTTGTTTTGATTTGCATTTCCCTGATGATTAGGGATGTTGAGCAATTCCTTAAATGTCTTTCAGCCATTTGAGTTTCCTCTGTTGAGAATTCTCTGTTTAGTTCTATAGCCCATTTCTTAATTGGACTGTTGGGCATTTTGATGTCTAATTTCTTGAGTTCCTTATATATTCTGGATATCAGTCCTCTGTCAGATGTGGGATTGGTGAAGATCTTTTCCCATTCTGTAGGCTGTCGCTTTGCTTTGTTGACCGTATCCTTTGCCCTACAAAAGCTTCTCAGTTTCAAGAGGTCCCATTGATTGATTGTTTCTCTCAGTGTCTGTGCTACTGGTGTTCTATTTAGAAAGTGGTCTCCTATGCCAATGTGTTCAAGACTACTTCCTACTTTCTCTTCTAGCAGGTTCAGAGTAGCTGGATTTATGTTGAGGTCCTTGATCCACTTGGACTTAAGTTTTGTGCACGGTGATAGATATGGATCTATTTGCAGCCTTCTACATGTTGATATCCAGTTTTGCCAGCACCATTTGTTGAAGATGCTTTCTTTTTTCCATTGTGCACTTTTGGCTTCTTTGTCAAAAATTATTTGTTCATAGGTGTGCGGATTAATATCAGGGTCTTCAATTCGATTCCATTGGTCGACATGTCGGTTTTTATGCCAGTACCAAGCTGTTTTTATTACTGTAGCTCTATAGTACAGCTTGAAGTCAGGGATCGTGATGCCTCCAGAGGTTGTTTTATTGTACAGGATTCTTTTGGCTATCCTGGGTTTTTTGTTTTTCCATATGAAGTTGAGTATTATTCTTTCCAGGTCTGTGAAGAATTGTGTTGGTATTTTGATGGGGATTGCATTGAATCTGTAGATTGCTTTTGGTAAGATTGCCATTTTTACTATGTTAGTTCTGCCTATCCATGAGCATGGGAGATCTTTCCATTTTCTGACATCTTCTTCAATTTCTTTTTTCAGGGACTTAAAGTTCTTGTCATATAGGTCCTTCACTTGCTTGGTTAGTATTACCCCAAGGTATTTTATGTCATTTGTGGCTATAGTAAAGGGTGATGTATCTCTGATTTCCTTCTCCGCTTTTTTGTCCATTGTATATAGGAGGGCTACTGATTTTTTGGAGTTGATCTTGTATCCTGCTATGTTGCTGAAGGTGTTTATAAGCTGTATCAGTTCCTTGGTGGAATCTTTGGGGTTGCTCAAGTATACTATCATGTCATCTGCAAATAGGGAAAGCTTGACTTCTTCCTTTCCAATTTGTATCCCCTTAATCTCCTTATGTTGTCTTATTGCTCTGGCTAGAACTTCAAGTACTATATTGAATAAGTATGGGGAGAGCGGACAGCCTTGCCTCGTTCCTGATTTTAGTGGAATTGCTTTGAGTTTCTCTCCATTTAATTTGATGTTGGCTGTTGGCTTGCTGTAAATTGCCTTTATTATGTTTAGGTATGTTCCCTGTATTCCTGATCGCTCCAAGACCTTTATCATGAAGGGGTGTTGGATTTTGTCAAATGCCTTTTCAGCATCTAGTGAGATGATCATGTGGTTTTTTTCTTTGAGTTTGTTTATATGGTGTATCACATTGACAGACTTTCGTATGTTGAACCATCCTTGCATCCCTGGAATGAATCCTACTTGATCATGGTGGATAATTGTTTTGATGTGGTCTTGGAGTCTGTTTGCCAGTATTTTATTGAGTATTTTTGCATCAATGTTCATGAGGGAGATCGGTCTGTAGTTCTCTTTCTTTGTTGTATCCTTGTTTGGTTTGGGAATCAGGGTAATTGTAGCCTCATAGAAGGAGTTTGGTGGTATTTTATTGAGTATTTTTGCATCAATGTTCATGAGGGAGATCGGTCTGTAGTTCTCTTTCTTTGTTGTATCCTTGTTTGGTTTGGGAATCAGGGTAATTGTAGCCTCATAGAAGGAGTTTGGTAATGTTCCTTCTGTTTCTATTGTATGGAACAATTTAGAGAGTATTGGTATTAACTCTTCTTTGAAGATCTGGTAGAATTCTGCACTGAAACCATCTGGTCCTGGGCTTTTTTTGGTTGGGAGACTTTTAATGACTGTTTCTATTTCGTTAGGGGTTATTGGACTATTTAAATAGTTTATCTGGTCTTGATTTAATTTAGGTATGTGGTACCTATCCAGAAAATTATCCATTTCTTTTAGGTTTTCCAGTTTTGTGGAATAGAGGTTTTTGAAGTATGACCTGATGATTCTCTGGATTTCCTCAATGTCTGTTGTTATGTCCCCCTTTTCATTTCTGATTTTGTTGATTTGGATGCTCTCTCTCTGTCTTTTGGTTAGTTTGGATAAGGGCTTGTCTATCTTGTTGATTTTCTCAAAGAACCAACTCTTTGTTTCATTAATTTTTTGTATTGTTCTCTTCGTTTCTATTTTATTGATTTCAGCTCTCACTTTGATAATTTCCTGGCATCTATTTTTCCTGGGAGACTTTGCTTCTTCCTGTTCTAGAACTTTCAGGTGTGCTGTTAAGTCACTAGTGTGAGATTTCTCCAGCTTATTTATGTGGGCGTTTAGTGCTATGAATTTCCCTCTTAGTACTGCTTTCATAGTGTCCCATAGGTTTGGATATGTGGTGTCTTCATTTTCGTTGATCTCTAGGAAGTCTTTAATTTCTTTCTTTATTTCTTCCTTAACCCATTGGTGATTCAGGTGGGTATTGTTCAGTTTCCATGAGATTGTAGGTTTTCTGTAGTTTTTGTTGTTGTTGAAATCCAACTTTAGACCATGGTGGTCTGATAGAACACAGGAGGTTATTCTAATTGTTTTGTATCTGTTTAGATTTGCTTTGTGACCAAGTTTGTGGTCGATTTTAGAGAAGGTTCCATGGGGTGCTGAGAAGAAGGTATATTCTTTTTTGTTAGGATGGAATGTTCTGTAGATGTCGATTAAGTCCATTTGAGTCATGACATCAATTAAGTCCTTTATTTCTCTGTTAAGTTTCGATTTGGGGGATCTGTCCAGTGGTGAACGTGGGGTGTTGAGGTCTCCCACTATTAATGTGTGGGGTTTTATATGTGATTTAAGCTTTAATAATGTTTCTTTTACATATGTGGGTGCCCTTGTGTTTGGGGCATAAATGTTCAGAATTGAGACTTCATCTTGGTGGATCTTTCCTGTGATGAGTATGTAATGCCCTTCTTGATCTCTTTTGATTGATTTTAGTTTGAAGTCTATTTTGCTGGATATCAGGATGGCTACACCCGCTTGTTTCTTAAGACCGTTTGATTGGAAAGTCTTTTCCCAGCCTTTTATTTTTAGGTAGTGTCTATCTTTGAATTTGAGATGTGTTTCTTGTATGCAGCAGAAAGATGGGTCCTGCTTTCGTATCCATTCTGTAAGCCTATGTCTTTTTATAGGTGAATTAAGTCCATTGATATTGAGGGATATTAATGTCCAGTGATTGTTCATTCCTGTTATTTTTTGGTGGTGATGTGTGTGTACTTTTCTTCGTTGGGGTCTACTGCTGTGGCTTTATCTATTGCCTGTGTTTTCGAGGTTGTATCTGACTTCCTTAGGTTGGAATTTTCCTTCTAGTGCTTTCTGTAGGGCTGGGTTTGTGGATAAATATTGTTTAAATCTGGCTTTGTCATGGAATGTCTTGTTCACTCCATCTATGACGATTGAAAGTTTTGCTGGGTATATTAGTCTAGGCTGACATCCATGGTCTCTTAATGTCTGCATTACATCTGTCCAGGACCTTCTGGCTTTCAAAGTCTCCATTGAGAAATCGGGTGTTATTCTGATAGTTTTGCCTTTATATGTCACTTGGCCTTTTTCCTTTGCTGCTCTTAATATTCTTTCTTTATTCTGTACGTTTAATTGTTTAATTATTATGTGGCGAGGGGACTTTTTTTGGGGGTCTAGTCTGTTTGGTGTTCTATAGGCTTCCTGTATCTTCATAGGCATTTCCTTCTTTAAGTTGGGAAAGTTTTCTTCTATGATCTTGTTGAATATATTTTCTGTGCCCTTGAGTTGGTATTCTTCTCCTTCTTCTACCCCTATTATTCATAGGTTTGGTCTTTTCATGGTGTCCCAAATTTCTTGGACATTTTGGTTCATGACTTTGTTGACTTTAGTGTTTTCTTTGACTGATGAATCCATTTCTTCTATTGTATCTTCAACGCTAGAGATCCTCTCTTCCATCTCTTGCATTCTGTTGATTATACTTGCATCTGAAGTTCCCAATCGTTTTCTCAGATTTTCTATTTTCAGCATTCCCTCTGTTTGTGTCTTCTTCATTTTTTCTATTTCCCTTTTCAGGTCTTGGACTGTTTCCTTCATTTGTTTCATTGATTTTTCTTGATTTTCTTTCAGTATTTTATTGTTCTCTTCCAGGACTTTATTGATTTCTTCTAATTTGTTTGCCCTTTCCTCTAGTTGTTTACAGCGTTCTTCACATTTTTTTGGCTTTTCCTCTACACGAGCCTCTAGCTTCTTCATGATGACATTCATAAGGCTATTTTCTTCTGCTTCTTCTAATTTCTGATGTTCAGGTCTAGGTGTTGGAGGAGGGCTAGGGCCTGGTGATGGTGTATTACTATTCATTTTGTTGTATGTGTTTCTGCCTTGATGTCTGCCCATCTCCTTGTGGTTCGTTCCTGGCCTTATTTGCACACTTGGTTCAGAGCTGACAGATTCAGGAAGTCTCTCTCTCTTGTCCAGATGGGAGCTCTCTTGTCCAAATTGGAAGTCCGGGGCAGGATGGAAGCTCTTGTTCAGAAGGGAAGTCCGGGGGAGGATGGGTGCTCTCCTCTCTCTCTCTCTCTCTCTCTCTCTCTCTCTCTCTCTCTCTCCTCCAGATGGGAAATCCACGGCAAGATGGGAGCTGGGGGCCAGCCTCTAAGTCTCAAGAAGAGGCTTGGGGCTCAGGCGGATGGGCGTGGGGGCAGGGCGTGGAGACTGCAGGGTCTGCCAGGGGTCTTGGAGAAGGAGATCCTTCCCGGTGGGGCTAGAAGGGCACCTGCCCAGGGACCAGAACCTGGGGCCAAGTTGGGCAGGTCTTCCCTGGAGTTGCTGGTGCCCAGGGATGGGGTCCGGGGCAAGCTAGGGCACTCACCTGTGCTTCAGAAGGGAAGTCCTGGGCAAGATGGGAGCTGGGGGGCCTGGCCTCTAAGTCTCAGGAAGAGGCTTGGGGCTCAGGCGGATGGGCGTGGGGGCAGGGCGTGGAGACTGCAGGGTCTGCCAGGGGTCTTGGAGAAGGGGATCCTTCCCAGTGGGGCTAGAAGGGCACCTGCCCGGGGAGCAGAACCTGGGCCCAAGTTGGGCAGGTCTTCCCCAGAGTGGCTGGTGCCCAGGGATGGGGTCGGGGGCAAGCTAGGGCACTCACCTGTGCTTCAGAAGGGAAGTCCTGGGCAAGATGGGAGCTGGGGGCCGGCCTCTAAGTCTCAGGAAGAGGCTTGGGGCTCAGGCAGATGGGCGTGGGGGCAGGCGTGGAGACTGCAGGGTCTGCCAGGGGTCTTGGAGAAGGGGATCCTTCCCGGTTGTGGTAGAAGGGCACCTGCCCGGGGACCAGAACCTGGGCCCAAGTTGGGCAGGTCTTCCCCGGAGTGGCTGGTGCCCAGGGATGGGGTCGGGGGCAAGCTAGGGCACTCACCTGTGCTTCAGAAGGGAAGTCCTGGGCAAGATGGGAGCTGGGGGCCGGCCTCTAAGTCTCAGGAAGAGGCTTGGGGCTCAGGCAGATGGGCGTGGGGGCAGGGCGTGGAGACTGCAGGGTCTGCCAGGGGTCTTGGAGAAGGGGATCCTTCCCGGTTGTGGTAGAAGGGCACCTGCCCGGGGACCAGAACCTGGGCCCAAGTTGGGCAGGTCTTCCCCGGAGTGGCTGGTGCCCAGGGATGGGGTCGGGGGCAAGCTAGGGCACTCACCTGTGCTTCAGAAGGGCCTCTTCAAATTTTTGCATGCAATAAAAACAGAAAGAATGTTACCAAACTCCTTTTATTAGGCTACAGTTACTCTGATTCCCAAGCCAAACAAAGATGTAGCAAAAAGAGAATTACAGAACAATTTCCCTCATGAACATTGATGCAAAAATACTCAATAAAATATTCACAAACTGACTCCAACAACATATCAAAAAATTTATCCACGATAATCAAGTAGGCTTCATCCAGAAATGGAAGGATGGTTCAACATACGAAAGTCTGTTAATGTAATATACCATATAAACCAACTTAAAGATAAAAAACACACATGATTATTTCATTAGATGCTGAAAAGCCCTTTGCCAAATCCAATACCACTTCATGATAAAGTTCTTGGAAATCAGTAATACAAGGAAAATACCCCTAAACATTATAAGGGTAATTTACCGCAAACCACCACCATTAAATTAAATGGAGAGAAACTCAAAGTGATTCCACTAAATCAGGAACAAGACAAGGTTGTTCACTGTCCCTATATTTATTCAATATAGTACTTGGAGTTCTACCTAGAGCAATAAGACAACAAAAGGAGATCAAGTGGATACCGATTTGAAAGGGAGGATTCAAACATTCACTATTTGAAGATGATATGATAGTGTATGTAAGTGACCCCAAAACCTCTAAGAGGAAACTCCTACAGATGATAAACACCTTCAGTATTGTGGTAGGATACAAGATCAACCTAAAAAAGTAACCCTTCTATATACAAATGATAAATAGGCTGAGAAAGAAATCAGAGAAACATCACTCTTTACAATAGCCACAAATAATATAAAATACTTCAGGTTAACACTGACTAAGCAAGTGAAAGATCTGTATGACAAGAACTTTAAGTCTCTGAAGAAAGAAATTGAAGAAGATATCAGAAATATATAAAGATCTCTCACACTCATAGATAGGTAGGATTAACATAGTAAAAATGGCAATCTTACCAAAAACAATCTACACATTCAATGCAATCCCCAACAATTCCCAACATGATTCTTCACAGACCTGGAAAGATCAATACTCAACTTCATTTGGAAAAACAAAAAACTCAGGATAGTTAAAAGAACCCTGTACAATAAAACAACCTCCGGAAGCATCACCACCCCTGACATCAAGCTCTACTATAGAGCTTGAGAAATACAAACAGCTTTGTATTAGCGTAAAAACTGATATGTGGACCAATGGAATAAAATTGGAGACCCTGACATTAACCCACACACCTATTAACACATGAATTTTGGCAAAAAAGCCAAAACTGTACAATTGAAAAAAGAAAACATCTTCAACAAATGGTGCTGGCATAAGTGGTTGTCAACATGTAGAATATTGTAAATAGATCCATATCTGTCGCCATGCACAAAACTCAAGTCCAAATTAATCAAATATCTCAATATAAAAGCAGTTATACTGAACCTGATAGAAAAGAAAGTAGGAAATAGTCTTGAATGCATTGGCACAGGATACCATTTCCTAAATATAACACCACTAGCACAAACACTGAGAGCAACAACTAATAAATGGGACCTCTTGAAACTGAGAAGCTTCTGTAAGGCAAAAACAGCATAAATAAGATGAAATGACAGCCTACAGACTACAGAATGGGAAAAGATTTTCACCAACCCCATATCTGACAGAGGACTGATCTCCAAAATGTATAAAGAACTCAGGAAACTAGACATCAAAATAACTTACAATCCAATTAAAAATGGGGGGGGGGTATAAAGCTAAACAGAGAATTCTCAAAGGAAGAATTTCAAATGGCTGAAAGACATTTAAGGAATTGCTCAACATCCTAAGTCATCAGGGAAATTTAAATCAAAATGACTCTGAGATACCATTTTACACCTGTCAGAATGGCTAGGATCAGAATCACTGCAGAGAATTTACATTGGAGAGGGTGTGGAGCAAGGGGAACACTCCTCCACTGTTGGTGGGAATGCAAACATGTACAGCATTTTGGAAATCAGTGTGGTGGTTTCTCAGAAAATTTGGGAATCAATCTACCTCAAGACTCAATGATACCACTCTTTGGCATATACCTTAGGAATGCTCAATCATATCACAGGGACACATTCTCAACTATGTTCATAGCAGCATTATACATAGAAGCCAGAAACCGGAAAAACCTATAATTG